>NC_027756.1:12190243-12202844 GCF_000695525.1 Brassica oleracea var. oleracea | reverse complement strand
ATCATTATTTATATGATATCGCACACGAAAGAAAAATTTCTGTTTTTAAAATTATCTAATTAACTCTATACTCATTTTTTTTATATTTTTTATATGATATCACACATTCATAAAAAAAATAGATAGTTTAAGATGTAAAAAAAAAATATTTACTTAATGAATATAATATGAACGAATATTACAAATACATCATTTAATAAAATAAATAATTAAAAACTGAAAATTCATATCCGCGCTGGGGTCTAGTAATAAAATTATTTCTCTTTTCAGGAAAAAGTAAATGAATTTTTAATATTAGAATCAAAATTTAAAACTTGTATAGAGATCCCAGCTGGCAAGTAGATAGTATTCTTTCGTATCATTTCTTATATGGTCGATAACGTAGATGGGAATTAAAATAGTGTCCTTATATTTCTCTCCAAATTGCATAAGCCACAAATTTGGCAGGAGCTATAAGGGCTATCCTTTGTATACATTTGATTCGTAAAGAACAAAAATATATTTGCTATCTTATAAAAAAATAATGCGAGACACAAGTTGATAAGTAGAACAAATGGATTTGGCTTGGTGTGTGTTTCCGCCTCAAGTTGAGAAAGGCTAAGGTTTTGGTCGTTATATATCATGAATCTTCATCATGTGGGCTCCTCACTTGTTCTAATTGGGTTTAAAATAATCATGGCCACATGATTATTACATCTAAGTACTAAACCCTATCATGTGTTAAGTTTAAGAAACTCAAGACTGCGAGATACCAAATCATATCACTTTTCAAGAAACATAGAGGTGTTATAAATTAGTATATTTTGTATTGTATCCGTGAACCATGTGGGTAAACCGTAAAGCTAGAGATGTATACACACGCATATTCCCTCGTTCACATAGAAACTAACAAGCATTGGTATTTGGGTCTTTAGGTGAGGTTCGATCGGTTTTTTATTGGGACTGAATATTTGGGTAGATAAATTCTGAACCCATTTAGAATTTACTGTATGTTGTATGTGTTTCGACTTCGGTTTCATGCCAGTTCATATCAATTTTGGGTTGTTTGAATGATTGAATCTCAGTTTTTGGGTCTGTTCAAATGTTTAAAACCCGAGATATACCTTAAACTTGAAAGTATCTTTGAACATCAAAATTAATCAGAAAATCCAAAAACAAAAACAAGAAATAATCACCTAAACACCTGAGTATATATATACCCAAAAATCTGGAAAACTAAAAAATCTTATTTGAAGAGCATTATATATAACTAACTTTTACTTCATGTGTTTATTACATGTGTGTCATTTTCTACGTGTCAACACCAGAAGCTCTTTCACTTCATATATTCAAAAACACTTTCTTAACTAGACTAATTACAAAATTTGTCATTGCTCATTACATTAAAAAGAGGGTATATACTATAAGTTTATTGTCTCACAACAAAATTTAACCTGCGCCCTGCTTCCTACGCTTCAATTAGAAACGCTTGCATCTTTAAATACGTAGAGATTTTATTGCCATAACCTGAGATTCTTCCTAATGATTGATTTCAATATGGCAATTCGTTATATAGTCTGACTTAAGCCAACTTACTACGCATCTTTATATAGCAATTCGTTATATAGGCTGACTTAAATATTAATGCATTTCTATATAGTTATACTACATAAAATTCATTGTGTATGTATATATCTACATATCTACTTATATATACGTTGCTGCAACTCTTCTCCGTATTAGATAAATATACAAATCACAATCGCAATATTCAAGAATTATTACATAATCGCAAAATCTTATAGATATATACGTACACTTTTTTATAGAAAGGTCTCCAAGTTTATGTTTTTTTTTCTAATGCCAATGTTGTTATGGCTTTTGTATGCCATACTATATACATGTTAATTATGTTTACTTTTATGATTACATGATTTAAAAATATATCATGCGTAGCCTACTTACCTTCTTCTAATAAAAAAGAAAATATATTTATCATCAATTGCATATATATTAAGAAAGAAAATCACAGGCATCCATAGTTTATATAGTTATTACTTTTTCTGTACACATATCATTAGAATCAAGTTTACATATAACCTTTACTACGTGCCGTATATTTCGAAAGTATATATATAATGTAGTGACTTAAAATCTGTGTGTCAAAGCTAAATTAAAAGAATAGTCTTAATGATAATTTATCGTAGTTTCCTAATTTTGTAAATAAATAATTTTCATAACTAGAAGTTTGCGTGTTGTCCAAATTCTTCGGAGAAAAATCATCTTTATGACTGTTTTAAATATCCTAGATTTAAGTTATTTAATTTTCTTTTATTATCTTATGAAACTAATAAAACTTCGATAACTAAAAACAAAAAGCAAGATTTAGTTAATCATATTGACTCCATATAGGGAGCAAGTTACCAAAAAGTAACCAATCAAGAAAATATCTAGACCCATTCGTATAGCATGTTAGTTTTTTTTTTGAATTTTTCAAATCAATGGTTTTGGTTTACATAATTAATCAAAGACAATGTTTATTAGTTGTCTATAGCAACTATCCTTTATTATATAACTAGGATAAGATCAGCGCCTTGCGCATGGTGAGTTTATTTGTATATATTATCAATAGTTTTTTTAATATATGTGATCATTTTATTTATATATATAAAATATTTTTTGTTGTTATTATATAATTCCTTTCCGATAGATCGGATCAATTTTTATATAATTCAACTGTGAAAACAATACTGTTCACTTTTTCCAAGAATGTGTTCGATGGAAAAAATAAGGTTTTTATGTCATAATTTGTTTAATGTCCAATCCGATCAACCCATGATGTATTAATTATAGTTTTGTTCCATTATTTTTAATAAAAATTGATCCGATCCATCGGAAAGAAATTATATAATAACAACAAAAAATATTTTATATATATAAATAAAATGATCACATATATAAAAAAAACTATCGATAATATATACAAATAAACTCATCATGCGCAAGGCGCAGGTCTTATCCTAGTTGACTATTATAGCTCTAATCCTATTTTAGTCCTAGTTTATTCATAAACTAACTAAGATAAGACATGCGCCTTGCGTAGGATAAATTTATATAAAAATTATTTATAAAATATTATACGGAAAAATAAATTTATAATCTTGATTAAATTAATACTTTGGTCTTTAAACAATTTTTTTTTAACTTTTTGTTAATTACATAATTTTTTTACTGATGAGCTGATCCTATTTTTTTAAAAAAATAAATTAGGTCAAAAAATCACTTACCGCATAAGAATCTATTTGATTACAATGAAACTATGCGAGCTCGGTATTATATCATGATTTAGTAATTTAAAAATTAATTATGGTTATGAGAAGTTTACGTTCATGTGTCAATCCTATCTATCTTCAATATTTTTTTCTTTTTTATTTTGGTTATTGTTCGATATAAATATTGATTTTGAAGTTTATTCTCATTTTGTTTGTTTGTTTTGACCTGAGATCTAGAAAATTCTTATGATTTAAAATAATTAAAGAGATACATACTTAGGTTAATATCTGCACCTTATGCCGAATAAATATTTTATATATTTGTTTTTATGTTTTTCTGCATATGATGAAATAATAAAATAATAAGTATATATTAAATAACTAAGAAATCAGTTACTATTATGTAATAAATTGGCATGTTCATATAAATCAAACTATCACTCTTGTTTATTCACAATCATTTTAGGGTAAATAAATCAAAAAAATCATTTTTATCTATTGTATATGATATATAACTAAATTTAAATGATATTAACATATATATATATATATATAATACACTTTTAATATGGATTTTTATTTAATGATGTTTCTACTCATATGATTTTATGATTATTTGCATATTTGTGTAATAAAAGTTTAAACCAACGAATTTTTTATATGTGAGATAATTTCAATAATTAATAATCATCTAAAAAACAATGAAGATTTCAAAATTAAAATATTAACTTTTCAATATATGTTCAATACAAATATAAAAATATAAGTATACATTTTCATACGATGTATAGTTTAATTTAAACGATATGAAATATATATATATGTATATATATTAACATAAAAACCTATTAAAATAGAATTATTTCTTCATATGTTCCTATAATCATTGTATCTTAATATAGAAAAAAATTTAAACATTGATCATAAAAGTTTATGTGAGGCTTTTAACAGTTTAGTAATTTATAATCGTTTTAAAAAATCCAAAATACAAGATATACAAAACAAATCTAGATTTTTATTATATGATTAATGTAATTATGTAATTTATTTTTATAATAAAGATAAACAAAAATGAAGAAAGATGCAAAAATTGTTATCAAATCTTTATTTTTCATAATCATTAATTCTTGTATATATGTAAATCATATTAGGTAATTCCGTAGCTTTTATTTAAAGAAAAAATACACACTTCATATATTTTAGGTTAATATAATGTTCTCTAGTGTTATATAATTATAGAATAATGTGACACCATTAGATTAAACTATATTTTATATTAGATGCTTTAGAATTCTTTGAAATAGAATTTAGAAGGCATTTAGAGTGCCACCTAGGATTTGATTTTTTTTTTTAATTAATACAAAATTAAGGTTATAATTTTTCAAATGCTTCTCAATTAATATATAGGGGATTAAGAAATCAATATATTTGCAGAAACAAAAGTATTTAAATAATATTCTTCATTTAATCCATTATGTGTTGAATATATTCTGGATTTATAAAAGGAAGTTTCGGTTAAACCCGGCTATTAGAATATTTACTTGCAAATGAAGATTAAAAAAATATATGAGAATTCAATTCGGATCTTCTTAGTACAATTGATGATCAATTATTCTCTGTAAATAAGGAACAAACAAAGTTCTGTTTTCCAATTAACTTAAACGCATTTATTATTTTTTTATTCTAAATACTAATTGTCAAACAGTTTATACAATTTTTGCGCCATGGGTAGTCAGACTATGTTGGCAGAAATGAGTCTTCTCAAACCATTGCTTCCGATTCGTGTTAAAGTTACCTGCAAGGGGAAGACAGAAGTTGGATCAAGGTTCCAGAAATCGGAATTAATAATAGAGGATGAGAAAGTAAGCTATATTGTAAGCTATATTTATCGTTCAAATTTGCCACTATTTTTTTTGTTTTTCTCTTAAGTATTTTTATTTCTTTTGAACAGGGAACCATCATTCAAGCAACACTCTTTAGGGATTTGGATGCTTCAACTGAAATACCATTGGAGGAAGGTCAAGGTTCCAGAAATCGGAATTAATAATAAGCAATGAGAAAGTAAGCTATATTTATCGTTCAAATTTGCTACTATTTTTTTTTTGATTTTCTCTTAAGTATTTTTATTTCTTTTGAACAGGGAACCATCATTCAAGCAACACTCTTCAGGGATTTGAATGCTTCAGCTGAAATACCATTGGAGGAAGGTCAAGGTTCCAGAAATCAGAATTAATAATAGGCGATGAGAAAGTAAGCTATATTTATCGTTCAAATTTGCCACTATTTTTTTTTGTTTTTCTCTTAAGTATTTTTATTTCTTTTGAACAGGGAACCATCATTCAAGCAACACTCTTCAGGGATTTGGATACTTCAATTGAAATACCATTGGAGGAAGGTCATTGCTATGAAATTAAAAATTTCGTACAAACCCCTCCATCCGAGTGTATCCGTTTGACAAAGAACCGATACCATATTAATCTCAACAACTCCTCTTTCATTTTGGAGATCGATCCATTTTTGAAGTCCAACTTTTATAGTTTTCCAAACTTTGACGACCTCTACCGTGGATTCGCCCATCCTAAATTTTCTAGAGAAAATTGCTGCCAAAACGGAACAAAAAAACAACATAGTTGTCCCTACGGTATAAAACTATATTTGTCCATTTATTCTTCCTTTTATCTTTTCCATTTCTGAAATTTAATGAAATAAATAGTTTTATGAATCCAAAAAAATATTAAAAATATAAACAATTAATAAAATATCTATATACAAAAACACATATTAAAAAACCTGGTAAATAAAATTTTAAAATTACGTTCCACTAAAAGTAGAATTCGTCTTCTACGGAAAATTGGTTAGTAGAAAACGAATTCCAGAATAAACAAGTCCATCTACTTTTTTTAGAAGAAACAATCTAAAAATTATTAAAATTCTAAATATGGAGAATGCGAATTCTACTAATTGTAAAGATTACTACTTTTCTTTTGAATGCAGTTTCTACTTTTATGAAGTATTCTAAAATTCCGAGTATGCGAAATCTAAACTTAACACAAACGTCTACAAAAAGTAGAATTTTTTTCAGAATTTTTGTCATGGTTCTACACAGTGTAGAAGGTGCCTTCTACGGATAAAAACTCAGTTTTTCCGAAAATTAAAGAAGTTTCAGTTAAGAAAATATTCTAGAAATATTATAATTTCCTAAAACGTGTCCTGGTCGATTTTCTTTGTCAAAATATATATAAAAAAAATGGTTTTGGCTTTTGTTCTTCATCAATCTATGATTTCTCCATAGTTTGTCTTGTGATTTTCAAAAACTCTTGTTCTATGATGCATATTTATACAATATGTGGTGTTTGGGAATTTAGTGTAAGCACATGATGGGTTTTTTGGCTGATGATAATTGGGGTAGACTACTGTTATTGGAATCAAGCTCTACCTTAGAGGATTTTAAAAAATAGTTTTGGAGGATTTTAGAAACTAAATGCAATTAGGTTACGGGATATTTTTGATATGTGTCTTGTGTTCTTTTTTGTTAAATTGTTTTTACATTTTTTTTCCTTTCTAAAACATTATGGGATTACCTTTTTTTTATCTTTTTCCATTAAACTTTTTAAAAATGGTTTTAATTTATGTTTAATTTGATTAAGGAAAGGTTAATTTTGGGATTATAAAAAATATTATGCTATAGGGACAACTTAGTGATGGTTTTATACCATAGGGACAACTATATTGTTTTTTTGTGCTGTTTTGGCAATTTTCTCAATTTTCTATTGGTATGTTTCTTATTCGATATAATTTACACCTACAATATTCAAGTTAGAAAGTTTCCGTAAATATGCTCATATTTCTTCATGACTGTCTAAATGTGGGTTATTTTTATTTAAAATTACTAGATATTTACGGTGTTGTAGTAGGAGTTGGATTTCTCGAAGAATATATGACATAACCTACTCAGGGAACAATGGTTACATCGACCATAAAATACGTTTCTTTGTCCAAAACATGGAGTAAGTATTTCTTTGAGATTTTATCAAAGTGTCGATGCTAAAAATTAATTTCGCAGAGAAATGGGTAGACTTTAATTCTGATGAGTTGTGTCACCTGTGTCCTATCAAATAATTCTTATTTAAGAACCAAGAGGACGGATCCTACAAACGAAAAGCTCAAGGCAAAGAGGTCTCTTATCCCCCTTTATGTTTATCTTGTGCATTGAAGCACTGATCTTCCTACTCAAAGGAGCGGAAGAATAAAAGCTAAATTTTGGACTTCGTATTGCTAGAGCAAGTCCCCAGATTTTGCATCTCACATTTATAGATGATAACCTCTTTTATGTAAAGGAGAAGTGAGGCAATTTGCTGAGATTCTATATATCCTTAACATAAACGATGTTCATCAGGTGGAAATAAAGTGGATCAACCTTTGTAAAGAGATATGTGATGTCGTGTTTCCTACTTACGCAAGACATTATTGAGAAATTTAAAAGTGAGATTTCAAAATTTTTAGATATTTTAAATATGTTTTTATAATTTACATGTATGAAAATTAATTAGAAGATTATAGTAAATAATTTTAAAATTGATCTTAATTCGACATTTGATATTAAGTATAAAAATCCATATGGATTTAGTAATTTATTTTGTAAGTATATTGGATTTCAACAATTCATCTTTATTGAACCACATATATTTTTGTTATAGTTAGGCTAAAATCTTATAAATATTGTTAGTATCATTTTTGTTTGATTATTCATCTTATATTTTGAAATACATTTTATAAAATTATATTATGTGATATATGTTTTTTTAAACTGAAATAAAAAGAGGAAAATATGTGCTCGAGAAGGTCTCCCAATTCCTGGGCAGCACCATTGACTTGCGCTTAGATTAGTTAATTCATTTTGGTACCCTAATGACACCACAAATAGAATGCAGGTAAATGACAGATGCAACCATCGATTCTTTCGAGAATTTACTATTACCAAGTCTTGTACTTTTCAGTCATTTTAGTCACTATTTATTTGAGCTATATTTTGTTCTAAATGGAGATCTGGATCCGAGCTAATTATATATTTGTAAAATATTAAAATATAATTCTATTTATATAAGTACAATATACATAATTTTATATTAAATAAATAAAATTTTAGTTTTATTAAATTTCAACAAATTTTAACAGTAAATAAATTATTAATTGTTAGTTTTAAATTATTTAAAAAAAAAAAATCCAGATCCGGATATCCACGAGTATTCGGATTTTAGTCAGGATATCCTAATTCCGGATATCCGGATAGCAATTTTATGAATTCCATGGATCTGGATATCCTAAAATACCTTAGATATCTGATCCGTCTCATCCCTACCTGACAGCCAATAAAGAAAAGTTTTTTCAATTTACAAAAAAAAAAAAAAAAAAGTTTTTTCAAATAATGTTATCAAGATTATAAGATATTTTCTATTTTGAAAATTTAATATTTTTGGTATTTCCAAATAAATAAATATTATTTATTAAAGTTAATGTAAAAATAATAAAGACATTGATTATAATAAGTTTAGTTCATTAATGATATTTAAATAATTAACTACTATGAAGATTAACATGTGCGGGACATGTATGAAATTTAGATAAAATTTGCAAATCTGATCGGCTTGAGTTTTCTGAGTCCAGCACAATAAACTAACTTCCAGTTAAACGTGTTCACTGTTCAGTGTCCAACAGCATTTGGGCCTTGAAACCCAAAAGCTAAAAACCATAAAAGCTGTGTATCATTTATCAATTAAACTATATACTCTACAAGGGAAAAGAGACATTCACATTTCCACTGAAGAAACTAACCAAATCCCAAATCTCTCTCTCTCTCTCTCTCAAAGTCTTCCCACTGTTTAAAAAAAAATGATGAGCGGCGGAGGTAACGGAGGAGGAGGAGGAGACGCCGAACGTTGGCTAATCACTGCGCAGAAGCTTCTTTTATCCGGCGACCTAAACGGCTCCAAAACCTACGCGATCCGCGCATGCGAGGCGGATCACTCCCTCGTAGATCCCGCCGAGCTTATCCTCGCCGTCGCCGACACTCTCCTCGCCGGCGAATCTCGTATCCGAGCCGATCTCCCCGACTGGTACGCCGTCCTCCGCCTCGTTCGCCTCACTCACAACCCCGAACTCGTCGCCACTCAGTACAGCAGGCTCGCCGTGCTTCTCAACCCTAGCCGGAATCGGTTTCCATACTCCGATCAGGCCTTCAGGCTCATCTCCGACGCGTGGTACGTCCTCTCCGATCCTTCTAGGAAGGCATTGTACGATCGGGAAGTTCATCTGAGTCAGTTTGGGCAGTTAGGTCAACTAGGGTTTCAGCTTCTGAATCAGCCGCCACAGTCTCCTCAGCATCAAGAGGAGTCTCCTCAGCATCAAACGGTGTCGTATCAGAGCCAGCAGTTGCCGTTTCAGCTTCACCAGCACTCGCATTTCGCTCAGCCTCCTCAGCAGGTGATGCAGTCTCAGCCGTTGCAGCAGTTTGGTCAGGAGCAGAGTGAGATGATAAGGAGTGGTGGTTCGAGTAGTAGTAGTGGTAGAGACTGGAGACTTCCCGTGGAGGAAGAACGGTCTATCAACTTGAACACTGCGACGGAAAGGGTGCAGCCTAGTCGGCGTTTTCATGATCAAGAACGGTCTTCTAGTGGTAGGTCTTATGAGGAGGCGTCGTCTCAAATGGCGCCTCCTTCAACTGATCTCACTTGGTCGTCTAAACCTACTCCAACGTCTGAGCCTATAGCCTTGCAATCCTCTGGACAGTTTCAGCCACCTAGGTCCAATCAAGCTGCTCAACTCTCGCTGCTGTCTTTGGTTTCTGATCAACCTTCTGTGTCTCAGCCAAACCGCTCGGCTCAGACACATTCGGTGTCTAAACCGCAGCCTGTCTCTAAGCTGTTCCCAATGTCTCAGCCATCTTCTAACCCTCTTGCAGGGACGGGTCTTCGTGAGGTAAAAAGAGAAACCTTTAGTAATGTAGACATCTTTCATGTATATGAACTAAAGTATTGTTTTTTCATGTAGGCACCGAGGCCTTTTGCTGCGTCTAAGCCCTTCTCTGGGTCTCAGTCATCACAAAAGTCTAAGCCTTTTGCTGCGTCTCAGCCACCAACGAACTCTAAGCCATCTGCCGTGTCTCAACGATCATTGAACTCCAACCCATTTCCGGTGTCTGAGCCGCCGCGGACTTCTAATCCATTTCCAGCTTCACAGCCAACACAAAACGCCAAGGCATCGCCGCTATCTCAGCCACAACAGACATCATCTAACCCATTTCGGGTATCTCAGCAACCACCTACCTCTAGGCCAATCCCGGTATCTCAACCTCAGCCACAGCCACAGCCACCACCGACATCATCCAATCCATTTATGGTATCTCAGCCAACCACAGCTTCTAAGCCATTGCCGGTATCTCAGCAGCCTTCAACGTCTAAGCCAATGATGGTGACTCAGCCGCCACAACAGGCATTTCAATCACAGCCACCTGAAGCCTCTGGTGGGCCCTCTACACTGCCTCCTATCTTCAATTCAACTCAATCATTCCAGCAACCTCCGGTCTCTACTACTCCACCTTCGGTTCCAGCTGTCTCCACTACTCCCTCTCCAGTTCCAGTGGCCTCTACTAATCCATCTCCTCCTCAGCCAACGGGGGTCCCTAACCAATCCCAACATACTGAACAGACTCCGAGTTCAGATTCTATCCCGAAGGTTCCAAGTTTCTGGACGACTTGTCCATACTGCTTCGTGCTTTTCGAGTATCCCAACATGTACGAGGAAAGCGTGCTTAAATGTCAAACTAAGAGCTGTAGGAGAGCTTTCCAGGCGGTGAAAGTTCCATCTCCACCACCAGTTACTGAAGAAGATACTTACTATTGCTGTTGGGGTTTCTATCCAATAGGATTCGCAGAGACGGTTAAGATCCCCGACTTACCAAGAGGATTCCCAGTCTACGATATACCAAGAACAGCACCTAAAAAAGCCTCTCGGAAGGTATATTATAATGAAGACGAAGATGATGATGACTACATAGATTCTGATCCTAGTGAGGAAGAAGAAGATGATGATGATGACGATGACTGGCATATGAATGGAACCAAAAGAAGAAAGAATGTGAAGCAGAGTAAGCAGAAGGCATCAACAAAACCGAGACTTGGAAAGCCTCGGAAAGTAATTGTTGTTGATTGAATCAGAAAGGTTTCTGAATGGAGAAGTAAGGCTCCTCACTCTCTCTCTCTCTCGCTGGCCATGTTGTTGTTGTAGTAGTGTAGCGTAATGTTAATTGCTTCCGCAGCTTTTTGTATCTTAATGTTCTCTTTGGTCGCGGCTGTGATTGGTCTTTTTGACTTATTCTTCATGGTTAAGTTTGGAAGCAACGGTGCAGTACTTTGTAATGTTTTGGTTTTCTTTTTTTTGGATTAATGTAGTTTTTGGATGTAGTATTGTTGGCGTAAGATTTTACATGTAGGTTTCGTATTCTATTTTTATGTTCTCTTAGGTCACGGCTGGATAGGTCTTCAACCGATTCAGGGTTCAGGGTTGAGTTTTATAAGCAATGGTGTCAAAGTTTGCTGTGTTTTGATGTCTCTGCTATACCAATTTGATGCATTATAGTTTCAGTTTTGAGAGTTGTTTTTTAAAACTCAAGGTTAGATTTAAATCAGGTTGGTTCAGAATTTTAAATCGTTTTATATTATTCACTATAACCGGTTTAGATCTGAATCAAAATGTAATTTACCATGGTAAAAGCATACCAATGATCATATTATCTTGGGAAAATTCGGTAAAAATGCGACAAACTGTTATGAACCAGATTGTGGATTGCCTATAATGGTGATTTGTAATCTTTCCATTTATCTATGACGGTGTAATCTCATATATAAGAAACTTTTATGTTACGAATAAAGATAGATTTTTCCATTACTTTTATAACACATTATCAGCATGAAACTCTAGATCCCTAAGCTAATACCCAAATCGAAAAATCCTAAAACCCTAACCCTAGCCGGCGATCCGACGAACCCTAAACTCCGATCGCGTCTCTTGTTCCCGCATATGTTCCAGCTCGCGTCCCGATCAGCTTCAGCCCAATGCGTTCCTGATCCTAGCTCAGACGTTCGCGACCCGAGAGCAGCTCCAGCACACGACCTCTTCCTCGTTCGCGACAGCATCAGACAGCTCGCGTCCGACGATCAAGCAACAAAGGACGTCCGCGATCCGATAGAAGCGACTCGATCCATTCCAGCTCGCGTTTCGTTCGTGTCCAGTTCGCGGATCAACTCTTTTGGTGGTCCGATTCAACAATCATCTAAAGTTAAAAGGTGATTCCA
>NC_027756.1:12174521-12189482 GCF_000695525.1 Brassica oleracea var. oleracea | reverse complement strand
TCGACATAAGATGATTTATTTGCATACAAGGTAACACTTGAATTTATGAATATAAGCGAGGATCATGAACTCACGTCAATATAAGAGTGCGCACTCGTAGAACATATTCGATTGAATGGAAACGGAAGAAAGACGTATTTGGCCATATGATTAAGACGCCATATGATGTTAAAACCAGTGGATATAAATGGGTCTTGTGAGGAATAGAAATCATGAGATATAAAGCTAATGTTGCACAAGGATTCTCATAAAGACCAGTAATAGATCATGAGGAGATATACTCTCATGTGGTGGATGCAACTACTTTTAAGATTTCTCATAAGTCTGGCTATATAAGAGAGAAAATTAGACTTGCAGCAAACTGATGTAGTGACTGCATATTTATATGGTCCACTGGGTAATGAAAGTACTAGAGGGTATTGAGCTGAATGTACAGCAAGTTCTCGAGAACAATATTGATAATCATCAAAGTATATGATCTGAATATCCTAGGAGCCTCTGAATACAATTTCTGAAACAGTTGAATATCTCAAGAAAGAGTTTGAGATGAAAGATCTTGGAAAACAAAGTTTTGTTTGGGATTACAGCTTGAGTACATTAACAATGAAATTCTTGTGGGTACTCAAGAGATTTAATATGGACCAGTCTCACCCATTATCTAGTACATGGGCGTGAGATCACTTGTTTTGGACACTGATCCATTCAGTCTAAAGGTGGACGATAAAGAAGTCCATTTAGTCCTGAGATTGACGATGCAAAAGTCTTGTTTTAGACACTGATCTGATTGGTCCATAAGAAGGACGACGAAGAAGCCTTTGATTTTGGTTTATTTTATAATAACCATCCCAAAGAGAGGTTATTTGGTTTTGTTGATTTGTTTTCAAACAAGTTATGTTTTACACATGGTGGTACACGCATATCACAGCAACATCATCCAATATTTCGTGTATGTGTATTTGAGGTCGATGACTCAATATGTTCGATCAGACTGTGGCATGGCCGATGGTAAAGAATAACCAACTATCATGTTCGAGGATGAAGCATATTCTGCCCAAGATATTCATCACCCACGGATTGCAGAAAATTGGAGAGGACCAATGGACCTTCAGTAATGTCCAAATCAGAGGGAGTAATGTGTGTTGTACTCTTTTTCCTTCATCATGGTTTTGTCCCAATTGAGTTTTCCTGGTAAGGTTTTAGTGAGGCAACATTAAAGCACATTACAAGCTCTAAATGGTTATGGCATCCAAGGGGGAGTGTTATGAGTCAGATTGTGGATGGCTCATAACCAAGAGATTACGATTTGTAATCTTTCCATTTATTTATGACGGTCTAAACTCATATATAAGGAACTTCTATGTTATGAATAAAGATAGACTTTTCTATTACTTTTATAACACTAAATTTTGTTAAACTTTTTGATATCAAATTCTTTTTGTTATCCAGTTTAATATCCTAACTAATTATTTTTAAAATTACGTCCATTTTAATACCCAAATTTTGTTTATTTTAGTCCAAAATATTTTTATATTTCAAACAAAATTTAAAAATCTATAAGATTTACAAAACAAATCTCAGAAAATTTTAATTTTATTTTCAGCATGAAAAATAAAAGTGACTAAATTGTATATAACCTTAAATTTTGTAATAAAAGTTTTAAGTTTTAAATATTGAATTTCATTTGTTTTCTAAAATAGAAAAAACATTATTTATTTTCCTTCAAAATTAAAATTTAAATTTTTTTCACTAGTTTCTTTACCTAATTTCCTAAATCTTTTAAAATTTTATTTTAATATTTTTCTTATATTTTAGAGATTTTTTAAATTTCGTTTGAAACTTAGTAGTATTTTCAATTAAAATAAACAAAATTTAGATATTAAAAGGGGTACAATTTTAAAAGTTTATATATTAAAATGAACAAAATAATTAGTTAGAATACTAAACTAGATACCAAAAAATTTGGGTATTAAAAAGTTTAATAAAATTTAGTTGGGATATTTTAATTAATTTTCCCTATTATTTTCACATATTCATCATAAGCTACAACTCTTAACCTGCAAGAATATATAAAAAATGGATATACTGGTTGAGATAGCGTTCTCAACATATACAGCTTTGTTTTTTTTATTTATTAAAAATTTTCAATCCCATAGCAAGTGCTATAGTCATTTGAGGTTAATTGAAAAGGACAAGAAAAATAGTGATATAAGGTTTGATTGGGAGAGATTCCAGAAGTAGGTATGGTTTTACTATGGTTGGATGAAACAGATTAAATAACAATGAAATACTTTGTTAGATTTAAAATAAAAAATGAAAGGAACATGCAAAATAAATTTAAGGAACGAAAGCAAAACAAATCAACCAAGCCGATGTCGAAGCTATAGAAACTTCCAATCATCGGCTTGAGACTACAAAATTGAAATGTTAGAAGATGTGGGATATAATTTAAAATGTAGAAACAAATAACCTTTAAATACTATTTTCATTATTTTAATATAAGAAAAGTAATAAAAGCAACAAGAGATAAAATTAATTTTTAGGTTAAGTTCAGTTTTTTTAAGATACAATTTTATAAACTATTTAAGTCCTCAATTTGTTTTATTTTCTTCCAAATCATCAGGATCAGCTGTGTGGAGAAGATGTGGATCTCCACTTTTACTTCTACAACTTTATTATAATTTGATTATGTTTAATTTTAGAAACGAATTGCAACCAAAATATTATACTTCTTCTATTTCAAAAAATGTATGTTTTGGAGTTCTTCAAACATATTAGATTTTTTTTTTTTATTATTCTAAGTGCATTATTTTTCATTAACTATGTTCTATAAGTTTTAGCCATTAAAAATTCAATAAACAAAATTAATTTTTGAAGTTTATAATTTACCATTATTATCTAATAATAAGTATATTGAAATTTTAAAATATATTTTTGAAAAAATATTCTAAAACATGAATCATTTTGAAATGGAGGAAATAAAAAGAATTATATTATTTCTAAACGTTAATTTTTCTATAATTTTTAATTAGTGATTTGCATGTTTTTGGAAATAATTCTACAGAAAAAATAATAATAAACACCTAAATTACCTTTTTGTAACAAAACACCTAAAATACCTACAAACAAAGTCTCAACCAATCATGCCCATGTTTTTTTCTAACTTTATTGCTACAGTTCATTCTGATTAATGTCATACACAAATACATAGGATCTAACAAAGAAAAAATATTTTTTTTGTCAACCTACAAAGAAAAAATATACCAAACTTTTTTTTTTTTTTTTTGTAACTGACAAAAAATATACCAAATTTAAATGCAACGAATCAACATTTTCTATAAAGAAAAAATCAGTCACTACTGGAAAATAAATAAAAAAACAATAATCAATAATTGTCACCTCTGTTTCACTCTGTACAATCCAAGAAAACAATATTAAGTTAATAAGCCATAGACAGTAGTGAATAACAAAAAATAGAAAAAGCTCTATAATTAGTCATTTGTTATTAGTACACAAAAATAGTTAAAACAGTCACATATATAAGTTCCTCAAAACCCTTACTATAGCAACCCACAATCCATTCCTTTTTAATCAAAAACAAATTAAAAGAAAAAAAAACTGTTTAAACAAGAAAATGGATACAAGAGGAATTAACGAGAAGATGATAATATTATTCATAGTGGTGGCTATGTTAATGAGTGCGACTTGCTTAAACGGTGAAAATATCTCTTCATCGAAATTTAATGGAAAGAAAACGTTAACGAGAAGCTCGCTCGATAGAGATTCATGACCATATATTGTACGATGACTGATACCACTCAAATTACTCTAAGAAGTGAATTACTCTCTCAAATAAGAGATTCAGTGGCAGTACTTAGGGATCGAATCCAGAAGGAGCTAGGGAACCTATTAAATCTAATCGAATTATTAATTCTAAGTGTGTTGTTTTATGGTTTAAAAGTAAATATCAATCTTAATTGAGCAAGTCTATTGCTCGACTAACAAGATGATTGAGTGTGTAACTTATTGGAAGATATTAGATGCATGGTTTCTATTCAGGTGTTGGAGATTATAATCCTATAGATGCCTAACAATTGCATGCATGATATATTAGAGCTCAACTCCTTAATCACAGTGATCAGCGATGGCAATGTTTCACTGGTTAACTAACTAGATCTTGGATCCCAACTGTCGTCTTTTGATCACAAGAAAGTATCGATCGATGATCCTATAGGAATATCGATCGATACACCTTTCGCAATATCGATTGATTGTCAGAAGACAATATCGATCGATGCTTCTAGCTAAGCCCTAGGCGCAGGTTGATAATGCTCACTAGTCTTCTAGATCAGCGGTTAGCATCTCTCTAGCAGTCATAGCATGACAGATTAGATTCAGGACATGATGGTCTTCGTATCGACCTCTAATGGTCAGCTCGGATGAAATCTCTTTTAAGGTTCTAAATGCTCCATAATCATCACTTTACTGCAAGATACTCCTGAACCTGAAAACATATCTAATAGGATATAATATATAATATATAGATAGTAAAATACTCATATAGCACGGATGAAAATGGGTCAAATCCATGGTATATCAATGACGAAATGTATGCCTAAGTATCACATTCAAAAACGTTGCTTCGACACATGCCACTTTTATTGTACGGAACCTCTTGCATATTTCATATACCGCAATGTCGATTCCAGTGTTCTTGATCTTAAGTCTCCTTCTCCTTCCCCTTCTTCCCCTTCTCATTAATTATCCTTCTCATTCATGCGGAAAATCTTGTTATTGTAAACTTATTGATATATTTGTAATCATGGAATAATTTGTTTTATTTATTTGACTTCATTATGTGGCATTGTAAGACGTGGTATATATCTATGCTTAGATTTGGGGGTGTATGACTATTTAACTTATAATGAAATGATATGATGTTTTCTTTTGGCATTCTACTGTTTTAAAACTGTAAATGGGAAGATCTGATTTCCAAAAATGTTGAACTTCTTTTTTTTTGATCAAAGTCATTCAGACTTCAGTTTCGTTGCTCTACAACTTTTCCTATCGAAATTAAACGAAATTGGATTTTTCTGTCAGATCAATATATTGGCTAGCTTATGGATAAAGTATTTCAGCATCCTTGGTCTGGAACACAAAATAAACCCCCTCTGTAAAGATTTAGTAGTCTTAATATTTAACCATTGAAACGAAATATATAAAATGAAGCCATGCTATTAGTGGCTTAAGAAAATTTAGAAGGCTTAAGTAAATTGAAGAAAAAGGAAGAAAACGAAATGCTCATCATGTGAAATCCACCCCTCTTTTCACAGTCACAACCAATTGTGAAGTCATTGACATACAAATTTTTATAATATTTACATTATAATTTCCATTCGTTCCTACTCCTATAAAAGGTTCGACCTCAACTAGTTATATTACTCAAAAACCTTGCAAGGAATCTTCAAGGCTTCTCGATCTCCTCCCACGAAATTACATTCTAAACTCTTTCAAAAACCAACATTACTCGAGTAAGACTTGCATTCTTCGGCGTATTCATCGCCCGTCTAACTATTCCAGCATAGATCTTGACGCTGTTAGGTTCCCGTGTAGCAGTCTCCGGTGATATGGAGCTCAACACCAAGAAATAAAAGTTTACTAAATTGTGTATAACCTTAAATTTTGTCATCAAAGTTTTATGTTTTAAATATTGATTTAGTTTGTTTTCTGAAATATAATTTTTTTTTTATTTATTTTCCTTAAAAATTAAATTTTAAAATTTTCTCACTAATTTGTTTACCTACTTTCCTAAATCTTAAAAAAAAAATTTCAAAAAATTAATATTTGTCTTAGACTTTAGAGATTTTTTAAATTTCGTTTGAACCTTATTAGTATTTTCAATTAAAATAAACAAATTTAGGTATTAAAAGGGGTATAAGTTTAAAAGTTTATGTATTAAAATGAACAAAACAATTAGTTGGGTTATTAAACTGTGTACCAAAAAAAGTTTGGGTATTTTTTTTTTGACAACATCCCATTCACAGACTCATATTGACTCCGTAAACCAAATCAGTTTGGGTATTAAAAAGCTTAATAAAATTTAGTTGGAGTAATTTTATGAAATTTTTCCTATTATCTTCACTAATTCATCATAAGGTACAAGTATTTACTTGCAAGAATATAAAAAAAATGGATATATTGGCTGAGATAACTCTCTGAACTGGTTATGGATAGAAAATGTGCATATGTGTTTGGTTAAGTTAATGTGTTTTTTTTAGTTATTCTATAGGTTCACTCCTTAAGTGATAACCAATAGAATGCTGCCACGTCATATTTTATTTATGGAAACAGAAATTGAGAAAATAAAAATAGTTGCCAAAAAAAAAAATTTGAGATTATAAAATTCTAAACCTTAAACCTTATAATTCAAATTCTAAATCCTAAACTGGTTAACACTTAACCCTATAGCTCAAATTTTAAATACTAAACCCTAAACTAAACCCTAAATCCTAGAAATGTCCCTAAACCCTATGATTATCCCTAAACCCTAGGGTGAACTTTAAATCTCTAGGTTTAGAGTTTAGGGTTTAGGGTTTTGATGATATCATTTAGGGTTTAGAGTTTTCTCTTCCTCCTTCTACGGAAAAAAGTTAACTCCAAATTGTAAATGCCGTCAACAAACCCCTAAACCTTAAAAATTCTAGATCCTAAACTTTAAATCCTAAGGTTTAGGGATAACCCTAAGGTTTTGGATTTAAGGTTTAGTATTTATTCTTTGAGCTATAGGGTTTAGTGTTAATCATAGGGTTTATGGTTTAGGACTTGAGTTATACGGATTAGGGTTTACAGTTTTATAATGTCAAAATTTTTTTTGGCAATTAATATTATTTTCTATTTTTTTATTTTCATAAACAAAATATGATGTGGCAATATTTTATTGGTTATCATATTTAAGGGATGAATCTATAGGTTCACCCTAGGATATGAAAACAAGAATTCATTTTTTTGGGGTCAAGTTAACGTGTTTATGTGTTTGGTCAAGTTATAGATAATTGGATTGATTGGCTGCCTCTGTAGCTTTGAATTTTTGCTCTCAAATTTAAGTGGTAGATTTTGTAACTTTAGATTTTCTTTTTGTAGAATTATTTCAGAGAAGTAAAAGCACTAAATATAAAGCTCCAGAAAAAAAATGATTTCTACTTCCAATATATTTTATTTTTAAGATTTTTGGCTGTAACTTTAATTTTTTTTGTAATAAAGCTTAATTGTTTTGATTTTATTGATGTAGAGATAACTGTAGATGTGTAGAGCACTCACATCCATCACCAATCACTAGCTCCTCTCTAGTATATTTTTTTTGTTAATAGTTGATTTCATAAGGATAAAATCGTGAAAGGACCTTCTAGTTTTTGTTTGGTAATAAGGTAGTATTTATAATTTCATTAATCATTTATTAATTTATGAGTTATATTTTGAAAATCTCCAAATAATTTAAACAAATATATCTAAAACTAACAAAAAAATTATTAGTTTATGTACTAGCACATATACAGATTTGTTTTTTTTTTATTTATTAAAAAGTTTCAATCCCACAGCAAATGCTATAGTCATTTGAGGTTAATTGAATAGGACAAGAAAAATAGTGATATAAGGTTTGATTGGGAGAGTTTACAGAAGTAGGTATGGTTTTACTATAGTTGGATGAAACACATTGAATAACAATGAAATACTTTGTTAGATTTAAAAAATATATATAATAAAAAAAATTAAAGGAACATGCAAAATAATTTTAAGGAACGAAAGCAAAACAAATCAACCAAACCGATGTCGAAGCTATAGAAACCTCCGGTCATCGGCTTGAAACTACAAAAAGTGAAACATTAAAAGATGTGGAATATACTTTAAAATGTAGAAACAAATAAACTTTAAATACTATTTTCATTATTTTAATATAAGAAAAGTAATAAAAGCAACAAGAGATAATATTAATTTTTAGGTTAAGTTCTGTTTTCTTTTTAAGATACAATTTATGAACTATTTAAGTCCTCAATTTGTTTTATTTATTTTTATTTGCTTCCAAATAATCAGGATAAGCTATTTCTACTGTTTCAAAAAATGTATGTTTTGGAGTTCTTCAAACATATTAGAAAAAATTAAATTTTTTATTACTCTAAGTGCATTATTTTTTCTTTAACTATGTTCTATAAGTTTTAGCCATTAAAATTTTAATAAAGACAATTAATTTTTGAAGTTTATAATTTACCATTATTACCTAATAATAAGTACATTGAAAATTTAAAATATATTTTTGAAAAAATATTTTAAAACATGAATTGTTTTGAAATGGAGGGAATAAAAATAAATATATTATTTCTAAACGTTAATTTTTCTATAATTTTTAATTAGTGATTTGAATACAGAAAAAATAATAATAAACACCTAAATTACCTTTTTTGTAACAAAACACCTAAAATACTACAACCTAAAGTTAAAGTCCCAACCAATCATGCCCATGTTTTCTTCTAACGTTATTGCTACAGTTCATTCTGATTAATGTCATACACAAATACATAGGATCTAACAAAGAAAAAATATAACAAACTTAACTGCAACCAACCAACATTTTCTATAAATAAACAATCAGTCACTACTGAAAATAAATAAAAAACAATAAATCAGTAATTGTCACCTCTGTTTCACTCTTTACAATCCAAGAAAAAAATATTAAGTTAATAAGCCATAGACAGTAGTGAATAACAAAGAATAGAAAAAGCTCTATAATTAGTGATTTGTTATTAGTACCCAAAATAGTTAAAACAATCACATATATAAGTTCCTCAAAACCCTTACCAAACCCACAATCCATTCCTTTTTAATCAAAAACAAATTAAAAGAAAAAAAATTGTTTAAACAAGAAAATGGATACAAAAGGAATTAACGAGAAGATGATAATATTATTCATAGTGGTGGCTATGTTAATGAGTGCGACTTGCTTAGACGGTGAAAATATCTCTTCAACGAAATCTAATGGAAAGAAAACGTTAACGAGAAGCTCGCTCGATAGAGATTCATGCACCAAATATTGTATGATGACGAAATGTATGCCTAGGTATCACAATCAAAAACGTTGCTTCGACACATGCCACTTTTATTGTACGGAACCTCTTGCACATTTCATATACCGCAATGTCGATTCCAGTGTTCTTGATCTTAAGTCTCCTTCTCCTTCCCCTTCTCCCCCTTCTCATTAAGTATCCTTCTCATTCATGCGGAAAATCTTGTTAATGTAAACTTACTGATATATTTGTAATCATGGAATAATTTGTTTTATTTATTTCACTTCATTATGTGGCATTGTAAGACGTGGTATATATCTATGCTTAGATTTGGGGGTGTATGACTATTTAACTTATAATGAAATGATATGATGTTTTCTTTTGGCATTCTACTGTTTTAAAACTGTAAATGGGAAGATCTGATTTCCAAAAATGTTGAACTTCTTTTCTTTTGATCAAGTCATTCAGACTTCAGTTTCGTTGCTCTACAACTTTTCCCATCGAAATTAAACGAAATTGGAATTTTCTGTCAGAATAATATATTGGCTAGCTTATGGATAAAGTATTTCAGCATCCTTGGTCTGGAACACAAAATAAACCCCCTCTGTAAAGTTTTAGTAGTCTTAATATTTAACCATTGAAAGGAAATATATAAAATGAAGCCATGCTATTAGTGGCTCAAGAAATTTTAGAAGGCTTAATTAAAATGAAGAAAAAGGACGAAAGCAAAATGCTCATCATGTGAAATCTGTTGTAACCAATTTTGGCCAATACGTTAATGGACCGCGATCAAGTAAAGCGAAGAGTTAAAGCCCATAGCGAATACGCGAGCTCTATACGGAGACTTCGAAGATCCGGAGATCTCGGAACAGTTGCGAAGATCACGGGAGCAGCCCGTTATAAGAAGAGATCAACGCATAAGGAGAGAGCATGTTGAAAACCCTAAAGAGAGCTACACCTAGGCCTGCGATTTCGAGTATTCGGGTCGGTTCCGGGTAGGATCCGTTCGGTTCCGGGTCAATCGGTTAAATAGATTTGTATCCAATGAGTACTTGACATGCCTTCGGTTCGGTTTTGGACCGGTTCCTATCGGTTCCGGGTCTGATCGGTTTAAAATATTTTTAACCGTTTGTATACCTGAAACAAACGGATAACATTCGGTTTCGGTTATTTAGTACCCGAAATTAAAAAAAAAAACCAAAGATACTCAGATTATCCGAAACATACTTATATTATCCGACTAAAACATGGAAAATTCGAAAACAAGAAATGAGAATTGAGAAAGCAAACACACAATGCAAAGAAAACAAACACATTAGAAATGTAGAAAACAAACACACAAAGCAAAGAAATCAAACACACAACACAATGAAAGTCTTCTGGAACTTCAAATGAGACAGACACTTGCCACTCCTTCCTCAAGTCTATGGTAATTCTTGGGTGTTGAATTCAGGTTGATTCGCTACAAAAATATAATAACATCAGTTTTCAAATTAAACATCAAGAAACAGAATCAAAAGAGTTTAAATCTAGTAAAGTTTACCTCTCATGAGATCATCTTCTAACTCCACAACTTCAAGTAGTTGTTCAATAGTAGGAATGCCTTTCTCATTCATATGCACCTCTGTTTTCAACCATTACTGAGTGCAAACCAAGACCTCAACCATAAAGTGTGTCAAGAAGCTCCTATAGGTGTCTAGGACTCTCCCACTAGTGCTAAACGCACTCTCCGATGCTACAGATGATACTTGAACAGCAAGAAAATCAGCAGCAACTCGAGACAAAGTTGGGAACTTCAAACTGTTTCTTCTCCACCATGATAGAACATCAAACTCGGTTCCAAGCATAGTCTTTGTCTTCTCAACTTTCTCTTTCAGATACAATTCTAACTGATTACTAGAATCCTCTGTACATGTTTCTTTTATGAGCTCCTCATATATGTTATCCATTCTTTCATATCCAATGCCACTACCAAGAACTCTCGACTAAAAAACTGCACCACCATCTTGATCTTGGGTCTGAGAAGATGATCCTCCTTGCGACTGTGATCCACCTGACCCTCCACCACTTTTGCTAGCCACAAGACTGTACTCATCATAAAGCTTCTTCAAGATATCCAAAATTGATTCAGAGAGCAGAGTATACTCGATGCTTTCTTTACCATACAACTTCTCAAAGTAGAGGTTAGCAAAGTTCATCTTCTTTCTCGGGTCAAAGATTGATGCAACTATAATGAGCTTGTTCATTTGACACTTCTTAGGCTTACTCTTGTCAGCTTCATCTCTCTCCCAAAACAGATTCCAGTATTTCCTTAACTTCCCCATCATAGAAAACGCTTTGTACCTTAATGACTTATCAGGACCTGATGCGGTGCTTATCTTACTAACATTCCTTGTGATGGTGACTATCTCATTGTAGATCTTGTGAGAAGTGATGGATTTCGAAGCTGAGAGTATCAAATTAGAATTGTAGAAGATAACCAGAAAGTGAACCAACCTCTCAGCCTCTTCCCAATCTGTTTTCGATGGTGGTCCAATCCTCTTTTTCCTATCTGTGAGCTCCATGAAATAGTCATTGTACGGCTTGTCGATTTCATCTTCTCAAATGGTAGCCGGAACTTCAAAGCTTGGTCTAACATGAGATATGTCGAGTTCCATCTGGTCCTCACATCTAATGGCAGACTTCCTCTACTCATCTTCCCAGTTTCAACCCGAAATTCGAAGGACTTGAGACGATTTGTTGAAGACCTCACATACTGAATAGCATTCCGAATGGCAATAATACTATCATCGATCTCCTTTAAGCCTTCCTTGACAATCAGATTCAAGATTTATGTTTCACACCTGACGTGCAAGAATTCTCCATTCAAGATCAGAGCATCTTCACCATGACTCGTGAATTCTTCTCTGAACTTCGTCATAGCTGATGTGTTAGCTGTAGCATTATCCACTGTGATGCAAAAGACTCTTTTGATGTCCCATTCAGCTAAACAATCAATCAGAACTTTAGCAATTGTAGACCCTTTGTGATCATCAATATTCTTGAACCCGATGATCATCTTCCTAAGCTTCCAACTTGCATCAACAAAATGAGCAGTGATCACCATGTAGCTTGCTGAAGTGTACGGAGAAACCCAGATGTCTATCGTCAGAGATAACTGTTGTTTGTTCTGTCCAAGAACTTTCTTCATTTGAGCTTTCCTTGCTGCATACATGGCCACAATGTCCTTTGTAGATGTCTTCCTACAAACCAGCGGATGCAGCTGAACTTTTACGCAGAAATGTCTCCAAGCCAAGCTTTCAATAAAAGCCAACGGCAACTTGCCTAATACAATCAACTCATTGGTCGCCTCTTTGAAAACATCTTCAGACACTTTATACAAAGTGAGATTGCCTTCTTCATCAGGAGTTAACTCTGTCTGTATACCATTCCCTTCAAATGCCTTTGTAGCCTTCCATGCGAGGAATGCTTTACATCCAAGTACATGCTTCCTGAGGTTGGAGGTCCCAGACTTGGTTGGAAAACTTATCCCTTTCCCACAGTAACGGCATTTGCATCTGTCGTAGTTGTCTTTCAGTCTAGTGACATGTATCCAGACAAAAGACATGCTTTTCTTCTTTGACCCTAAACCAGAACTACCTACACCATCTTCCTCGCTCTCGTTCCTTTTGCTGTTTCTAGCCGGTGTTTCCATGTCCTCATCAGAAGAAAAGTCTTCATCCATTGGTTGATTGTCATTGTCTTGTTGATGAGTGTCAGAAGAAGCCATCTGCATAAACAACCAAACAATATCCTATCAAACAATCAATCAATCGAATTCAAGACTCATGAACAACATTACAACAACAAAAGAACCAAACTACTCTGACAATGTTATGAACAAACAATCGAATTCATTAACCAAAATTTCAATCACTTAAGATTAATAACTAAGAAAAATGATACATGAACAGAGAGAACAATAAAAAATAAATTGATTTTAAGATTAAGAACTAAGAAAGGATGCATACCTCAGATTGAATTCTAGATGATGCTGATGATGGAGATGGGAAACAATCGTCGATTCTCTGAAAGTATTCCAGGTTTGTAGTAGAAGCTAACACGATTTTTCCTTTTTGTAGAGTCATTTTCACGGTTCTCGAGCTCTAATGAGGGAAATGAATCGAAAAGCTAGGTTTTGGTTTGGGAATTGGGGATGAATTCGAAGAGACGAGTGCTAAAGTTAGCTTTACCGTTGAGACACAATTACACATGTGTATTAAATGATTCGGGTTGAATTGGGTATCCGAAATAAACCGGGTAAAAACCGGAACCGACCCATTATCCATGGTTAAAATTAATTTTATCCAATGGTTACTTTTGGCAATACTGAAATCGATCCGAACCGGTCTATGTCGGGTCGGATCCGGTTCGGGTAATTGGATATGGTTAAAAGTCGCATGGCTAGCTACACCCATACTTCGACCTTGTTTTCATTCATCTTTAGATTTTTTCTCTTAACGATCTCGTTGTAACGTTCGATCTTGTTTTACTCATTGTATTCGATCTTATTCATCTATAAAAGTCTATTTTCGCCTACCGGACTCTGATTACATCGTTGTGTTTTAAAGATATCGTTGCCCACATCGTTTACCTTCCCTTGATTGAACTCCCGATCACTATCAAAGCCTTAGTGTAGATTTTAGGATATACAAAATCCACCCCTCTTTTCACAGTAAAAACCAATTGTGAAGTCATTGACATACAAATTTTTAATAATATTTACATTATAATTTCCATTTGTTCCTAAGGAGTCCTTGTGGGAACCGGAATTCACACTCTCAAGATTTGTTAATCGGAGGAAAGCCAAGCTAACATAGCCTTCCCTGAAGGTCCCGGTTATCTGCTGGGCCACACACAACACAATCAATATGAAAGAGTTGAAAGTACTAAATCGTAAAAGAGCGAAAAGGGAACAAAGAGGTCTTATTTCCGAATTCACGTTTGAGCGTGAACAACAGGTAAGATCCTAGGCCACGAGAGCTGTCGGTACGTTCGCTAGTCTAGCCACCTAAGTTCTAACCTAGGTGAGTCGCAGCTCGATAGTAAAAACGGAAAAAATGCCTAAATTGCTCTAAGTATTAAGTTTGCTCTAAAAAATCTCCCTCTTGCTCCTCGCCTTAAGCCCTCCTTATATACTCTCTCTAGGTCGGTTTGCGCCTTTTCCTGGGCTGGATTCGTCGCGAGATGGGCTTTCCATTTTTCGTCACTCTTCATGATTATCTTCGGAAACTTGACAATTATATTTTCCTGCGAAATAAAAAATAGACCATCATATCAGCCTTGGGCTCAATTCTGCTCTAAAATCGTAAGTGAGCCGTTTAGCCGCGGTTCAGGTCCCTTTTGGACCGTTTTGGGACTTAGATGTTTTTACGATTTTTCCTAAGAAACAGCCGTTGGTTTTCCGAAAGGATTCCGATTCCCCGTATAGTTAAGGCAATTGGTGTTCAAGCTAACTGTAGCCGTTTTATACGGCAGGTAGGAATCCATTTCGACGACCAAGTTTTTATAACTTTTCCCGAAGTCTTTCTTTGATAATCCTAAGCGAGACGAGGCGTGGGTATTGCGTCCAAGGGCCCGAGGATTGCGTTACGGGAACTTAGACGAGGATGCACGGTTTCGGGACAGGAGGTCGGTCCTCGCCCATGGACGAGGTGACCTCAGCGCGGGTCGTGCTCGCCCATGGGCGAGGTGACCTCGGCGCGGGCCGTCCTCGCCCATGGCCGAGGTGACCTCGGCGCGGACCGTCCTCGCCCATGGGCGAGGTGACCTCCGCGCGGACCGTCCTCGCCCATGGGCGAGGTTACCTCGGCGCGGGCCGTCCTCGCCCATGGGCGAGGTGACCTCGGCGCGGGCCGTCCTCGCCCAT
>NC_027756.1:12169472-12174510 GCF_000695525.1 Brassica oleracea var. oleracea | reverse complement strand
TGACCTCGGCGCGGGTCGTCCTCGCCCATGGGCGAGGTGACCTCGATCGAGATGGCCCTGGCTTACGATCGAGACCTCATCCAGACTGATCATCTTCTCGACATTCATCGGTTCACACCCACAAAAAAACTGTCTTTTACTTGATTAACCGTTTTCCGGGAATGTCTAGTTTTCAAGGATCGATCGAGAGTTGGTTTTCCGAGAATTTTCAGGCGTTGATTCCATCGTGACCGGTTTTGACCCCAACAGTTAGCCCCCCAGCTAGCTAGGATCCGCGGACCTGGGTGTGAGGTCCTAGCTTGCGGCATGACTTGTTTTGATGGAATTAGACGTAATCGTTTGCCGATAGTAACCGTTTTTACTACATATAGGTGGAGTAAGTTTTTTTCGAAGTATTCACTAACTTCTCTTCACAAGAAAATTTCTCCAAGGTAGAAGTTTCTCTTATCCTCTCTCTCTTTACTTTTGTGTCAAAGTTTTTGTCTTTCAAAAAATGACTTCAAGAAAGAAATCCTCTAAGAAAAAGACATCCCCTCAATCATCTTCTGGCAATCCCTGTACCAACGAGGAAATTGTTCCCAAAGAGGAATTCGAGGTCGAGCAAGAAGAGAAGGAAGCCTACTGGGACGCTTTATGCTGCAGAACTTTCTTGGCGTGCTGATCCTGAGCTACGAGCTCGGAATGGATCTCAGCCCCGACGAATTTGAAGGGCTATGGTCGACACGAAAAACCTCGATTGACTACTCATACCGCATGGCTCCCAAGAGACATATGTCGATAATCCAGGGGCATACTTCAAATGCCAAGGGATGGTTCGAGCGTTTTTTCTATGTTCGAATCGATAGCGCATCCGTCGAGGAGAACTGTCTCCCCCTGCTCTGTGGCAAATGGAACTTTCATCGTGGTATGATGGTTTGAAATTTGGTTCGCATAGATACTCGGAGGTATCTAACGCATTTTTCTTTGTAGCGAACAATATCCTCCCCGCGATCCCTAGGGACCTGTTTGCTAAGTGCGATCTTCTCCGCAATGGTCCGTTCTTTTGGGATTCCTTCACCCTAGACAGGATCCGGAATGCAAGGGCGTACCGATCGCGAGGCATCTCCAGACCTTTATGTGCATCGGATATGGATTAGCCGAGATACTCGGAGGTATCTAACACTTTTTTTTTTGCAGCGAACAGTATCCTCCTCGTGATCCACAGGGACCTGTTTTCTAAGCGCGATCTTCTCCGCAATGGCCCGTTCTTTTGGGATTCCTTCACCCTAGAGAGGATCCGGAATGCAGTGGCGCTCTACTGATCGCGAGGCGTCTCCCGACCTTTACGTGCATCAGACATGGACGAGCCACACCCCGACGCTGTTCCCGATCTAGGGAGAGAGTTAGGCCCCGAAAGGACAAGGGAATCACTCTCGAAGACAGAAAATTTGTCTCAGAAGATCTTCCGCTACTCGGATGGAACCCGGGTTTCACCCCGGGTGATGGGAGTGGAACCAGCGAGGCTCCACTTCCGGACGACTTCTTTGCAAACCTTCCTCCCGGTTTTACTACTCCAGCGTCACTGGATGAAGCGTCGAGGAGAGAATTGGTCGCGGAAGGTTCTCGGTTGATCAACGAGGTTTAGTCTCTGAAAAATTATTTTTTTTGGCGAGTCTTAGTTTGTCGCTTCCATGTTTGACCCTCGATTCGTGTAAGGAATGCGGGTGTTTAATTCAACGCTTCACGGAAGTTTTAGAGAGGCGTGTCTTTCGCACTTCAAGGCCGAAGAGATCAAGAGGAAATTCATCCGTTTTCAGAACCAGTTTGCGGAAAGAGAGCGCAGACAGGCTGAGTCTCATTCCCGAGCTCTCATTCGTGCGGAGAGGAAGGGGAGGAGGACGATTACTGCTGAGTTAGCGGGAGAGCTTAAATGTTTGATGTTGAGGACTATGTTTGTGACTTCAGCGAATGTCGTGGTTCGGTTGGTACCCTTTGGAAGTCGCAGAACGCTGATTTCTCTTTTCTCTCCAAGGTTGCTGAGATGTCGGGCCTCATGCATGGGTGTGCCCAGGCCGAGTCGATGGTTCCTCCAATCGAGGGGAGGATCCGAGAGCTTTGGGAACCCATCGAGGTTTCGGAGGACACGACGGAGGCGGGAGCCGATGCTGCAGACGAGGGAGGAGAAGTGGATCAGCCCCGGAACTCATTTGGAGCCTTCGCAGACTCATTTGGAGCCTCGATTTCTGGGTATCTTGACCTTGATCTCTGAAGGTCGTCGGGATTGTTTTCCCTTTGCCTTTATCTCAAGATTTCGTGTAGTGTTTTAGGCCGAGTGTGGTCGTTCGTTATTTGAGTGTGCTATGGCCTTGCGAGGTCATTTGACTATGTATGCGGGACTGGCCGTTGGTGGCTGTGAATCCTCCAGCCGCTCTGCGGCCTTTTTATATATAACGAATGTTCTTTTAGCATTCTATGGGTTTTAGTTTATACTTCTGCCAAGTGTCGAGGGAAAGACACGAGTAGTCACTTCGTATCTTAACTCTTAATTTGTCGTTCCGTTTGTTTGCTCTTTCGAGGGTATTCAAAAATGTTTAGGAGTTTTACGAAGTTTCGAGCGTTTTAGATGTGGACGATGAGACATGTTTTAAGATCTCGTATCAGTTTCGATATTATGCCTTGAGATGTTAATGGACCAGTAGGACTGGGTTTAGGGCAAGACCTAGGTTTACTTTCGACTCTAAGACTATGCGACGACTAATCGGCTTTCGTTTTGCCCGTTGGCGATTTCTACCTTATTTTTTCCAATTAAAGTCTGCGACTGGGCGCCGGCTTATATGACTTGTGTGGGAAGAATCAAGCACTCTCCAGAGAAGGTCTGGTGTGCTGACCAAAATTTCAGATTTTCTTGTATAGCGCGCTATGGTATCCTTGTCGGATGTAAGAGTACCTTTAGTTTTTGTGAAAGGTTTGACTACAAGTTCTTTTTTAGAGAACATTTTGGACTTGTCCGTCGGGGCCAATCGACGGGTATTTTGTATTTTAGAGTCACAGATGGACTTTGTATTTGGATAATATCTTTCGAGAAATATTTGCGACGTCTCGCTTTCTCGAAGATATGTCTTTCGCTGTGAGATGGCTATGATCTTTGTTTTTATAGAGATGCGTTTTTCCAGTCTTGCTTGACCATGAGTATGTGTGAATTATGTAGGAATTAGTTTTCGTCCAAGGACTGCTTGGACAGTATGCCCTTATCTTGGGCGTTTCTTAGGCCAACCTTAGATTACTGTGACTTATTACAAGTGAATCGTAAGATCGGAATAAGGTAGAGTTTATTGAAAAAGTTTCGAAAATATCGAGTACATTCGTGGATATTTCGGACTTTGTGGGAGTATACGAGTATACGTACCCACACCCCCCTTTTTAACGAGGGGGATAGCTGAACTTGTCGATATGACAAGCTGCCTACGTACCTCTTTCGAGGATCAAGCCATCTCCCAGTTCTGCTTGTTGCTGGGGATGTTCCTACTCACTGGATGGGATCGTTCCAGTTACTTCAGCCGTTGGGGCTTCAGTTGGATCGACGACCATTTCAGGAGTGGGGCTGTCCGTTGGCAAGGCGATGGACTCGGGAACTATATCGCTGTTTGGAGTCGTTGCCTGGTCGGGTGATTCTGGATCACTTTTTATGGAGCTCTCGGGAGCGTTTTGAGCTTTCTTAGCTCGCTTCAGGTTGACCGCGGGGATGTTCCGAGTTTGTCGTAGTTTATGCTCGGCCAAGAAGCAGAGCCTAGACTGTTTCTGGCATCCCCAGATTACCGTTGTTCCGTTTGGAGTTGGGAACTTGATGCCAAGGTGGTAAGTCGATGGTACCGCTTTCATGGCATTGATCCAAGGAGTTTCCATGATGACATTGTAGATGGCCGGGTTATCGACTACCGCGAAGTCAATGATTTTCGTCACCTCTTTAGCCATCACTGGGAGTTTGATTGATCCGAGGGTCATTAACGTTGCACCTGAGAAACCGGTGAGGGGTTTTGGTTCCGCGACGACTTCTCCGAGTTCAATGTCCATCCTCGAGAGGGTATCGCGGAAAATGACGTTGACTGTGCTTCCCGTGTCGATAAGGATCCTTCCTACTTCCAGGTCTCGGATTGCCAGATCAATAACTAATGGGTCGCAGTGAGGTTTGTCGATTCCGATGGTTTCCCGCTCTTCGAAGATGATCTTGTCGTTAGGGGCGTCGTCGGTTGGGGACCGAGCCGGCCAGCTTGAACTCGTCTCAGCCTTCCGTCCATAAGCTTTGATTGACGAGATCGAATTGCGATAGAATTATGATCCCCCGATTATCATGCTCACCCTTTGACGGTTGCTGTCGTTTCCTCGGTCATCCTGCCTCCTTCCGCATTTCTCGCCCGACTGATTTTCGTGGGTGTCATTTTCGGGGAACTTTTTATCAGTTTTGGGAGGGCGATCGGAATTCAGGAGGAGGCCTTTTATGCATGTGACCTTCGAAATTTCCCCAGCGAGGAGCTTCGCAGCAAGCCTTGCACCGAGAACCTTGCAGTTCATAGTGGAATAACCTATGGTCTGGTGGAACTCGCAGCAGGAATTATCTTTGAACTGGTTCCTGGTCCAGGTATTTCCGGAAGTCTTTCCCTGTTCGGAGTTGATAGCGTAATTATGCTCGCCCTGGAGATCTTCTCCCTCGTGGTGGACATACCTGTCGTTACAAGGGTTTTTTCTTCTCGCGGACGTCTTCTGCGGGTTGTACTTCTGGGAGAGGACTTTCATCTCTTCTTCCATCATGATGAAGTCTGTTGCTTTGTGAAGAGCGTCTTGGATTGTTCTCGGTTTTTCAAGGGATATTCATTGCCGGAGTTTCGACCTGTACCAGAGAGTTTTACGCAAAGCGTCGACTGCCACTTTGTCGCTGATTCCAGTGACTCTTGCCATTACCATCTTGAACCTGTTCATGAATTCGCGGAGTGGTTCGTCTTTTCTTTGAGATAGACTCCAAAGGTCGACGTCTGAGGTTTCCCTGTCCATGAACATGGAATAC
>NC_027756.1:12167557-12169264 GCF_000695525.1 Brassica oleracea var. oleracea | reverse complement strand
CAGTGAACGGAGTTTTCCGCGCTTCCTCGAGAAGTCTGTCGATCTCGGGTGCAGCGCTTGTTGCGTGGTGAATCTGCGACTTTACTGCCTTGACTTCTGCCGCAGTTTTTGCGATGTACTCGCAGAGATCATGGATCTCATCAGGATTTCTAGCAGCCTTGCGAGCCTGTCGGCTTTGGCTGCGGTGGATCCGAGCCTGATTCTCGGCCAGTTCTTCCTGCTCTACGCAATAGAGGTTTTCTTCTTCCTCTGTCATGGGCTTTTCGAACGACACGTCCTGCCGAGCGGACTGGCTTCGCGTTCTTTTCGGATGGACGTCGGCACCTCCGTCCGAGTGATCGGACTGGTCGCTTATGTCCAGATCGATCCGCTCGAAATCGCCTCCTTCGTTGCTCCCGGCGGGAGGTGGAAGGTTCTCCGCAGTTGGTTGTGCGCCTGGCGGGACTGTTTCGTCAGGGTTCTGACCTGAAGAATCTCTGTCTGCCCGTGTGGCCCGATCGCTCGGAGTCTAGAAATCGAGTCTTCTGCCGCTGCGGGTTTTTACTCTTGGCCTTCGCCGTTAAGGTTTCCACCTGTTTTGCGTGAGAGGCCACGAGCTTTACTTGTTCGTCCGACTTTTTCTAAGCGGAGGCGAACATTTTTTCATCTGGTCCAGTATCACGGCGTTTCTAGTGACCGTGGATACGTTTCCAGCTGGAGTTCTTTCAGCGTTGGCATTGACGGATGTCTCGTCGTGCATTTGCTTGTCTTTATCAGCATCGATCGTCATACCTGACTGAGCTTGCGCGGTTGCGTGAGAGATAGATTCGTACCCCACCCCCCTTCTTCTAGCGCTAAACTGTGGGAACCGAAATTCACGCCGTCAAGATTTGTTTATCGGAGGAAAGTCAAGCTAACCTAGCCTTCCCTGAAGGTCCCGGTTATCTGCTGGGCCACACACAACACAATCAATATGAAAGTGTCGAAAGTAGTAAATCGTAAAAAAGCGAAAAGAGAACAAAGAGGTCTTATTTCCGAATTCGCGTTTGAGCGTGAACAACAGGTAAGATCCTAGGCCACGAGAGCTGTCGGTACGTTCGCTAGTCTAGCCACCTAAGTTCTAACCTAGTTGAGTCGCAGCTCGATAGTAAAAACGGAAAATGCCAAAATTTCTCTAAGTATTAAGTTTGCTCTGAGAAAGCTCCCTCTTGCTCCTCGCCTTAAGCCCTCATTATATACACTCTCTAGGCCGATTTGCGCCTTTTCCTGAGCCAGATTCGTCGCGAGATGGGCTTTCCATTTTTCGTCGCTCTTCATGATTATCTTCGGAAACTTGACATTTATCTTTTCCTGCGAAATAAAAAATAGACCGTCATATCAGCCTTGGGCTCAATTCTGTTCTAAAATCGTAAGTGGGCCGTTTGGCCACGGTTCAGGTCCCTTTTGGACCGTTTTGGGACTTAGATGTTTTTACGATTTTTCCTAAGAAACAGCCGTTGGTTTTCCGAAAGGATTCCGATTCCCCATATAGTTAAGGCAATTGGTGTTCAAGCTAACCGTAACCGTTTTATACGGCATGCAGGAATCCATTTCGACGACCAAGTTTTTATAACTTTTCCCGAAGTCTTTCTTTGATAATCCTAAGCGAGACGAGATATGGGTATTATGTCCAAGGGCCGGAGGATTCTGTTACGGGAACTTAGACGAGGATGCACGGTTTCGGGACAG
>NC_027756.1:12159096-12167475 GCF_000695525.1 Brassica oleracea var. oleracea | reverse complement strand
CCATGGGCGAGGTGACCTCGGCGCGGGCCGTCCTCGCCCATGGGCGAGGTGACCTCGACGCGGGCCGTCCTCGCCCATGGGCGAGGTGACCTCTGCGCGGGCCGTCCTCACCCATGGGCGAGGTGACCTCGGCACGGGTCGTCCTTGCCCAGGGGCGAGGTGACCTCGATCGAGATGGCCATGGCTTACGATCGAGAACTCATCCATACTTATCCCCTTCTCGACATTCCTCGGTTCGCACCCGCGAAAAACTGTATTTTACTTGTTTAACCGTTTTCCGGGAATGTCTAGTTTTCAAGGATCGATCGAGAGTTGGTTTTCCGAGACCAGTTGATTCCGTCGTGACCAGTTTTGACCCCAACCCTCCTCTAAAAGGTTCGACCTCAACTAGTTATACTACTCAAAAACCTTGCAAGGAATCTTCAAGGCTTCTCGATCTCCTCCCCGGAAATTACACTCTAAACTCTTTCAAAAACCAACATTACTCGCGTAAACTTGCAGTCTTCGGCGTATTCATCTCCCGTCTAACTATTCCGGCATAAATCTTCATGCTGTTAGGTTCCCGTGTTGCATTCTCCGGTGATATGGAGCTCAACACCAAGAAATAAAAGTTTACTAAATTGTGTAACCTTAAATTTTGTCATCAAAGTTTTAAGTTTTAAATATTGATTTAGTTTGTTTTCTGAAATATATTTTTTTTATTATTTATTTTCCTTAAAAATTAAATTTTTTTAAATTTTCTCACTAATTTCTTTACCTACTTTCCTAAATCTTAAAAAAAGAAAATTAAAAAACAAATTTAATATTTGTCTTAGATTTTAGAGATTTTTTAAAGTTCGTTTGAAACTTATTAGTATTTTCAATTAAAATAAACAAAGTTTAGGTATTAAAAGGAGTAAAAATTTAAAAATTTATGTATTAAAATGAACAAAATAATTAGTTGGGTTATTAAACTGGGTACCGAAACATTTTGGGTATTAAAAAGTTTAATGAAATTTATTTGGAGTATTTTTATGAAATTTCCTATTATCTTCACTAGTTCACCACAAACTACAGCTCTATACTTGCAAGAATATAAGAAACTGGATATACTGCCTGAGATAGCTCTCTGAACTGGTTCTCGACAGAAAATGTGCATATGTGTTTGGTCAAGTTAATGTGTTTTTTTTAGTTATTCTATATATTCACTCCTTAAGTGATAACCAATAGAATGTTGCCACGTCGTATTTTATTTATGGAAACAAAAATTGAGATGATAAAAAATAATAATAGTTGCCAAAAAAAAATTTGACATTATAAAATTCTAAACCTTAAACCTTGTAATTCAAATTTTAAATCCTAAACTCTAGGGTTAACACTTACTATAGCTCAAATTTTAAATATTAAACCCCTAAACTCTAAACCCTAAAGTTATCCCTAAACCCTAGAGATGTCCCTAAACCCTATGATTATCTCTAAACCCTAGGGTAAACTTCATATCCTCATGTTTAGAGTTTAGAGTTTTGATGACAACGTTTAGGGTTTAGAGTTTTCCCTTCCTCCTTCTACGGAAAAAGAGTTAACTCCAAATTGTAAATGCCGTCAACAAAACCCTAAACCCTAAAAATTCTAGATCCTAAACTTTAAATCCTAGGTTTGGGGATAACCCTCGGGCTTTGAGACTACCCTTGGGTTTAGGGTTAACATCAAGGTTTAAGGTTTAGTATTTATTATTTGAGCTATAGGGTTTAGTGTTAATCATAGGGTTTAGGGTTTAGAACTTGAGTTATATGGTTTAGGTTTACAGTTTTATAATGTCAATTTTTTTTGGCAATTAATACTCTGTTCTATTTTTTATTTTCATTAATAAAATATGATGTGGCAACATTTTATTGGTTATCATTTAAGGAGTGAATCTATAAGTTCACCCTAGGATATGAACACAAGAATACGTTTTTTTTTTGTCAAGTTAATGTGTTTATGTGTTTGGTCAAGTTATAGATAATGGGAATGATTGGCAGCATCTGTAGCTTTGAATTTTTTGCTGTCAAATTTAAGTTGTAGATTTTGTAACTTTAGATTTTATTTTTGTAAAATTATTTCAGAGAATTAAAAGCACTAAATATAAAGCTCCAGAAAAAAATTGATTTCTACATCCAATATATTTTATTTTTAACATTTTTTGCTGTAACTTTAATTTTTTTAATAAAGCTTAATTGTTTTGATTTTATTGATGTAGAAATAACTGTAGATGTGTAGAGCACTCACATCCATCACCAATCACTAGCTCATCTCTAGTAGATTCTTTTATTAATAGTGGATTTCATAAGGATAAAATCGTGAAAGGACGTTCTAGTTTTTGTTTGGTCATAAGGTAGTATTGATAATTTCATTAATCATTTATTAATTTATGAGTTATATTTTGAAAATCTCCAAATAATTTAAACAAATATATCTAAAACTAACAAAAAAAAATTATTAGTTTATGTACTAGCACAGATACATCTTTGGTTATTTTATTTATCAAAACATTTCAATCCCACAGCAAATGCTATAGTCATTTGAGGTTAATTGAATAGGACAAGAAAAATAGTGATATAAGGTTTGATTGGGAGAGATTCCAGAAGTAGGTATGGTTTTACTATGGTTGGATGAAACACAATAAATAACAATGAAATACTTTGTTAGATTTAAAATAAATTTATGATAAAAAAATTAAAGGAACATGCAAAATAAATTGAAGGAACGAAAGCAAAATAAATCAACCAAGCCGATGTCGAAGCTATAGAAATCTCCGGTCATCGGCTTGAAACTACAAAATTTAAACGTTAGAAGATGTGGAATATACTTTAAAATGTAGAAACAAATAAACTTTAAATACTATTTTCATTATTTTAATATAAGAAAAGTAATAAGCAACAAGAGATAATATTAATTTTTAGGTTAAGTTCTGTTTTTTTTTAAGATACAATTTTATAAACTATTTAATTCCTCAATTTGTTTTTTTATTTGCTTCCAAATCATCAGGATCAGCTATTTGCAGAAGGTGTGGACCTCCACTTTTACTTCTACAACTTTATTATAATTTGATTATGTTTAAGTTTAGAAACGAATTTACAACCAAAATATTATACTTCTTCTGTTTCAAAAAATGTATGTTTTGGAGTTCTTCAAACATATTAGAAAAAAAATATTTTTTTCTTATTCTTAGTGCATTAATTTTCATTAACTATGTTCTATAAGTTTTAGCCATTAAAAATTTAATAAACACAATTAATTTTTGAAGTTTATAATTTACCATTTTTACCTAATAATTAGTTTTTTTTTTTTTTTTGTCATCAACAATACAGACTCATATTGACCCTGTGAACCAAATCGGGTGATCTGCATCCATGTGAACGACGAAAGACGGCTGTTTTCTAGCACTGCGTGCTAGACTATCTGCCTTTGAATTTTGCGTCCGTGGTACATAGATGATCTCTGATCGGGTGAAACTCTCTTTCAGAGTCTTGATATCTTCCAAATATGTTGCAAAAGCTGGTCATTCTTCTGGTTCCGAAACCATCTTCACCAATTGAGAACAATCTGTTGCAAACGTAATCTGAAATTGACATTGAAAATTTCACCTAATAATAAGTACATTGAAAATTTTAAATATATTTTTGAAAAAATATTTTAAAACATGAATCATTTTGAAATGGAAAGAGTAAAAATAAATATATTATTTCTAAACATTAATTTTTCTATAATTTTTAATTAGTGATTTGAATGTTTTCGTAAATAATTCTACAGAAAAAATAATAATAAACACCTAAATTACCTTTTTTGTAACAAAACACCTAAAATACTACAACCTAAAGTTAAAGTCCCAACCAATCATGCCCATGTTTTTTTCTAACGTTATTTCTACAGTTCATTCTGATTAATGTCATACACAAATACATTAGATCTAACAAAGAAAAAATATAACAAACTTAACTGCAACCAATCAACATTTTCTATAAATAAACAATCAGTCACTACTGGAAAATAAATAAAAAACAATAAATCAGTAATTGTCACCTCTGTTTCACTCTGTGCAATCCAAGAAAAAATATTAAGTTAATAAGCTCTATAACAAAGAATATAGACAGCAGTGAATAACAAAGAATAGAAAAAGCTCTATAATTAGTGATTTGTTATTAGTACCCAAAATAGTTAAAACAATCACATATATAAGTTCCCCAAAACCCTTACCAAACCCACAATCCATTCCTTTTTAATCAAAAACAAATTAAAAGAAAAAAAATTGTTTAAACAAGAAAATGGATACAAAAGGAATTAACGAGAAGATGTTAATATTATTCATAGTGGTGGCTATGTTAATGAGTGCGACTTGCTTAGACGGTGAAAATATCTCTTCAACGAAATCTAATGGAAAGAAAACGTTAACGAGAAGCTCGCTCGATAGAGATTCATGCACCAAATATTGTATGATGACGAAATGTATGCCTAGGTATCACAATCAAAAACGTTGCTTCGACACATGCCACTTTTATTGTACGGAACCTCTTGCACATTTCATATACCGCAATGTCGATTCCAGTGTTCTTGATCTTAAGTCTCCTTCTCCTCCCCCTTCTCCCCCTTCTCATTAAGTATCCTTCTCATTCATGCGGAAAATCTTGTTAATGTAAACTTACTGATATATTTGTAATCATGGAATAATTTGTTTTATTTATTTCACTTCATTATGTGGCATTGTAAGACGTGGTATATATCTATGCTTAGATTTGGGGGTGTATGACTATTTAACTTATAATGAAATGATATGATGTTTTCTTTTGGCATTCTACTGTTTTAAAACTGTAAATGGGAAGATCTGATTTCCAAAAATGTTGAACTTCTTTTCTTTTGATCAAAGTCATTCAGACTTCAGTTTCGTTGCTCTACAACTTTTCCTATCGAAATTAAACGAAATTGGATTTTTCTGTCAGATCAATATATTGGCTAGCTTATGGATAAAGTATTTCAGCATCCTTGGTCTGGAACACAAAATAAACCCCCTCTGTAAAGATTTAGTAGTCTTAATATTTAACCATTGAAACGAAATATATAAAATGAAGCCATGCTATTAGTGGCTTAAGAAAATTTAGAAGGCTTAATTAAATTGAAGAAAAAGGAAGAAAACGAAATGCTCATCATGTGAAATCCACCCCTCTTTTCACAGTAACAACCAATTGTGAAGTCATTGACATACAAATTTTTATAATATTTACATTATAATTTCCATTCGTTCCTACTCCTATAAAAGGTTCGACCTCAACTAGTTATATTACTCAAAAACCTTGCAAGGAATCTTCAAGGCTTCTCGATCTCCTCCCAGGAAATTACATTCTAAACTCTTTCAAAAACCAACATTACTCGCGTAAGACTTGCATTCTTCGGCGTATTCATCTCCCGTCTAACCATTCCGGCATAAATCTTGACGCTGTTAGGTTCCCATCTGGCAGTCTCCGGTGATATGGAGCTCAACACCAAGAATTTCCATAATGGCGTCCGAGCGATCCTTAAGCCGTGTGGTGAACGTCTTGTGGTCGTTATAAAAATCTTAGGATCAAATTGGTCCGATATCAATTACAATAACAATGATCTCTCGGCTTATCGACTTGTCACTCAGGTTCTAGGGCTCTAAGCTTATACTCCCTCCGTTTCATTTTAATTGTCGTTTTAGCTTTATGCACACAAATTAAGAAAACATATGATTTTGTATATTTTCAAAACAAAAACACAATTACCTATATACCTAACCATATTTCAACCAATAGAAAAATAAAATGGAGAATCTTATTAATAAATTTTGCATTGAAACTGTAAAACGACAATTACTTTGAAATGAATTTGTTTCCCTACAACGACAATTAAATCGAAGCAGAGGGAAATTCGGTGAACAACATCGTTTTAAGGAACAACACCGTCAATTTCGGAAACGTTTCTGGTCGTCGATGGAAGAGGGGGAGGTTCTTGAATAAGTCAATGTGTGTAACTTCCGGACTATACTGGAAAATAAAGTTTGCCGGAGAAGTATAAAGCCGTGTGCGCCGTTAAAATTAATGGACATTTTGGTTTAGTGGCTAGGATGCAAGGGTACGTCTATCACTAGCCGTCTCACTTACCGGAGACGTTTCGGAAACAGGACAGCATTGGGACGGCTCATAAACGTCCCCAAGACGTCTCGAACAATGAGGGGACAGTGATGTATGGGGACGTACGAGTTGATATGGGACGTTTCGGAACACCTGAATTTAACATTTGGACTTCTCAATGGTTATTATTAGATGCATTCAGTGGTGATTATAAGTTGGGAAAGATTAGATGCACAAGGTATATAGCCATTTGCTATAAACTTGAGAATCTTTATCAATTCTGTATATAGCAAAAAGCTGCTGAAGAAAATATAGTCTAGATTGAGAGGAAGATGCGCAAGCCACTGACTATATAAAGCATAAGTCATAGGAACGTAGTATTTATGTATTTATGTAAAACACCATATAAAACTTAATTTTATACTTAAAATTGCAAAGTTCAAACAGTTAAAACAATTAAACAAAGTCATCCGCTGAAAATCAATTAAAACAGAGCAAATACATGCTTGAAATTGTACTTCTATGTGGGGTTTATATTATTTTTAAGTTTACTCATAAATTGTATACATAATATATGTGTATATTGTGTTCAAAATATATATATATATATATATATATATATATATATATATGTGTGTGTGTATATATATATATATATAGTTGATGTATCCCCGACGTGCCCGTTTCTAAAAAAAATTACTTTGCCGTTTTCTGTCTCCCCATTTCCAGTCTCCATACCCGTGTCAGTTCTGCTTAATTTAGCGGTGACAGATGATCAGGATTCTTCCAAGTCGGAGAGTGGATGAGAAAAGGAGATGAAGGAGGAGAATATGGGACAGTGGAAATCGTTGTTGGAGGGCTTGTTGGATCTGTGACGGTGGGGATGCATGGTGCTTTTAGGGATTTTGGTCGTGGTGGCGGTTTTGAGGTCGAATAAAAGGAGGAGAAGGGAAAAAAGGAAAGAGATCGAAAGAAAAGTTTATGGAAAAAAAGCTCTGAGAGTCGTTTCAATGGTAGCGGATTCTAGGGTTTTCTTTGCTTGTGCTACTAGGACTTTGCTAGATTCCTTAGAACTTGAGTGTGTTCATCATTTTTCCCGACAACTATATTTCATATATTGTTATTAATATTCACAGGCTGATTCAAGAAACATTTTTTTTGATCAAAATATAATTCATTTCCAACCCAAAATTGGGGATCCGGTGAGTTACACAGACGATAGATTATCGGGGAAACAGAGCCGATTGGTTACAGGGTTTCTGGCGAAATACAATTAAAAACAACCACAGAATAATGGAATAACTGTTATGAACCAGATCGTGGATAGCACATGACTAAGAGATTATGATTTGTAATATTTCCATTTATCTATGACGGTTTAATCTCATATATAAGGAACCTCTATGTTATGAATAAAGAGAGATTTTGCATGAAACTCTAAATCCCTAAGCTAATACCCAAATCGATAAACCTTAAAATTCTAACCCTAACCGGCGATCCGACGAACCCTAAACCCCGATCGCGTCTCTTGTTCCCGCATCTGTTCCAGCTCGCGTCCCCGATCAGCTTTAGCCCAAGGCGTTCCTGATCCTAGCTCAGACGTTCGCGACCGAGAGCAGCTCCAGCACGCGACCTCTTCCTCGTTCGCGACAGCATCAGACAGCTCGCGTCCGACGATCAAGGCGTTCCCGATCAAGCAACAAAGGACGTCCGCGACCCGATAAAAGCGACTCGATCCATTCCAGCTCGCGCCAGCTCGCGGCTCAACTTCTTTGGTGGTCCAATTTAAAAATCATCTAAGGTTAAAAGGTAATTCAAAACTTAAGAACCCATAATCAAACATGGATTGATTGATAAAGAATGAAACCCTAAAATCCTAATCTTTATGAATCAAAACCATAGGGTAATAGATCAAAAATCCTAATTGAGTAAATCGAAGCTCTAAAAGTTCCATACCCCAAACCCTAAATCATGTTCCTACATGATTAAAACCCCAAATCGGTTTTTACAAGTTAAAATCCGATAAACCCTAACCCTATATCTATAAACCCTAAATAATATAAGTATCAGAATTAATTATACTATAATTATCAAATCACATATTAAAACCCTAATCGAATATTTTTAAATCAAAACTGTTTTCGGTTTTGATCATTGAGGTTTCAAATTTGATTGAGTCTGATGCTATGTTGCTAGAATTGTTTGACCGTTAAATTGATAGATTTATTTTCTCATCCTGCTTGGTTAATTGTTCATCTGATTTAAAATTGTTTAA
>NC_027756.1:12153484-12156824 GCF_000695525.1 Brassica oleracea var. oleracea | reverse complement strand
TTTGGACACTGATCCATTCAGTCCAAAGGTGGACGATAAAGAAGACCATTTAGTCCTGAGATGGACGATGCAGAAGTCTTGTTTTAGACACTGATCTGATTGGTCCATAAGAAGGACGATGAAGAAGCCTTTGATTTTGGTTTATTTTATACTAACCAGCCCAAAGATGGGTTATTTGGTTTTGTTGATTTGTTTTCAGACAGGTTATATTTTACACATGGTGGTACACACATATCATAGCAACATCATCCAAGATTTCGTGTGTGTGTATTTGAGGTCGATGACTCAATATGTTCGATCAGATTGTGGCATGGCCGATGGTAAAGAAGAACCAATTATCATGTTCGAGGACGAAGCATATTCTGCCCAAGATCTTCATCACCCACAGATTGCATAAAATTGGAGAGGTCCCAGGGACCTTCAGTAATGTCCAAATCAGGGTGAGTAATGTGTGTTGTACTATTTTTCCTTCACCATGGTTTTGTCCCAATTGGATTTTCCTGTTAAGGTTTTAATAAGGCAACATTAAAGCACATTACAAGCTCTAAATGGTTTTGGCATCCAAGGAGGAGTGTTATGAACCAGATTGTAGATGACTCATAACCAAGAGATTATGATTTGTAATATTTTCATTTATCTATGACATCTCCTATATAAGGAACCTCTATGTTATAAATAAAGAGAGATTTTTCCATTACTTTTATAACAATAACCTCCATTGTGTGCTATTTGTAGTTGCTTTCTTAGCTAATAGATCGGCATAAGCGTTACTTGAACGCTTAAACAAACCTAATTGTCGGTCTCAAAAAAAAACCTAATTGAAATAAACATTTGTTTAATTATTGATGAGTCCAGACTTAAAATATTTCCATTTGTTTTATTACTGATGAGTATTGTATAACTTGTAATGCTTGTAGCTTAAGTTGAGGCCACATACTGTTTCAGATGTGAGATGTCTTAAACATTTGGCTTAAGAAAACGGCAATATTGTGCCATTGTTTTCTGTTGCAACCAACTATGTCCCTCTTTGTATTGTTTCTTTCCTTTTCCTACATCAGACGAACATTTTTTATTTCGTAGCGTAAAACAAAATGTATATTGTAAACAACCAAGCAAAAATATAGAAAAAGAAATTAACCACATAAACATGGTCGAATGGTAAAGTAAGCATAAAATGATGTTGATCACCCTGAATTCGAAATGTATCATTTCAAATATATCCGTTTGTAATCAGATATGTTCGGCACCGGTAGGTAAATTCTCGAGGATTAGCCCGTTATTAGGTCTCAGTCCGCAGGATATTTTGAATTAATGAGGAAAATATATAGGAAATGGAAATCTGATTTTTCCTTATTTGTGGAAGGCGTGTGTCTTTCTCTTTCTGTTTAATTAAATGCAAATATTCTCTTTTAACTGATCTTTTGCCCTTTGTTCTCTTTTACTCATAAAAAATTATTATGCTATTGCTTTAATCAACTCTAGTGTTCTTTCTACACATTTCTCCCATACTTCCATTATCGTATTAGAAATTAAAATGGGATTTTGAATAATGTTGTAAATGATATTAAAGCAATTCATGTATCATCAATTAATTTTTAGTCAGAAACCCATAATTGCTAACATTTTTTTGAAATATGTTTTTCCTTATTTATAAACTAATGAGTGTGAATCATGTTTAGATTAGATAAACATGTTAATATCACTAAAATATTGCTAAAGCGTTATACCAATATTGGAGGATAACAAAATCTAAAAGTTAAAAACCAAAAATCAAAATCTAAAACTAAAATCTAAAAACCGAAAATTAAAACCAAAAACTAATGGAAACAATCATCACCATCCTATAGGTAAAACACCAAAGTCAAATCCTAATGATGAAATGCTTTGAGCACACAGTCTACCATTCACGCATGGTTTAGTTTCGTTGTATTCATATACTTTATGGTTGCCTTGCCTCACCAAATTAATCTTTCAATATTACTTGAAAGTTGAAACTGTAAACTTGTAGTACTTTATTTTCTGTTTTGATCCTTGCTCCTTCCTACATAAAACTAAGTACTGCTATATATATTCTTTTAAATAGTTAATTTAAATATTTGAAGTTAAATACATCGATTAAATTTGAAAACGAATATGATATTTTAGAAACTTATGGTACTTAGATTTGGATCCACACTTTGTTAAATTCAAAAAATTATTATTACTATCCTGGTTGCTAATATTTACAAATTTGATCTAGATCCACTCTAAAAATAATAAAATAGATATTAATCATGAAATAAATTAAATACAAACCATCTATTATTATCATATTGCTTCTACGCAATCCAAACCAACCGAATAATAATTATGGCAACAAAATATATTTAGAGTTCTCAAAATCATGGAATATCGAATACAAAATCATTTTTATAGTTTTCATGAAAAGCATTTACAACCAATCAGCTTAAGCTCTGACAATTGTTTTCTATCCAGATATTGTAAGCATATACCACAATTATATCTATCACTAGGGTCCTACGGGCGGGATATAATTTACTTGTGATCTATGTTATTATTTTTTATATATTTTTTTAAATTTTTGTTTTAGGTTCACATTTGCAAAATGTGCGTATGAGATATACTATTTTATTAATTTAAGTTATTGGTTAGTTAATTTGTAAATAATTTTTGTTTGACTTTTTGCTTCTATAATATTATCATGATTGAGTTATTATATCATTCTCAGTTGAATTTTTTTTATTAAAGTATTTAAAAAATCACATTTAGTTAATATCAGTGATTTATTATATATTAACATCTAAATAATTTATTTGTTATATCTCAATTTTAGTGTTAGGACCTTTTAAAGTAGGAAGCTTGAATCCGTGAACTGATCCTTATATTTTGTCTTTTAAATGTTGTTTGGGTTAATATGAAAATTCTTTTTGGTTTTCGTATGTGGCCCTACAAAATTAATAGTGAGTTTTTAGTGGTGGTATGATAGGTAGACGATTTTGAACTTTTTTGGAATGTTTTTAGTATTGTAAGTATTAACTCGGAGGTTAAATTAAGATGAAATTTTTAATTTTATTTGGAAAACCACTTGTGTTCAAAATTAACATGCAATTTAAGTTTCAGCCCTAAGTTTCATATTCTTCCAGTGATTTATAAGAAATATTTAACAGCCCTACTTGGAAGCTCACATAAAGATTGCCGGAGACCGTTTGTTCTCTAATTCTTAAAGGGCAACAACCTGTTTAGGACCACAGAAACTCATAAGTTTGGGGCTAATAGTTTTTCTTGTTTGGAACATAAAAAAAATAGTTTACTTACTAAAGTTGTGTTTAAAAAAAAAAAT
>NC_027756.1:12134929-12153378 GCF_000695525.1 Brassica oleracea var. oleracea | reverse complement strand
TTATTTTTAGGGTTTTAAGGATTTACTAAAAGATAAATGAATACTGATGTTTTTTAAGACAAATTAATGGATCAAAATTAAGTTTTTTTTTGTCACCAAGATTTTCAAAACATTTACAGACAGTATACAATATATAGATTAAATGAAAATGCATTATTTAATTTGTTTTCCGTAATAAATGCAGAACTTAATAGTAAACTATTGTTCGATTCAGTAAAAAAAACTATTGTTCAAAAGAAATAATGTTTATTAATAAAAGAAATTGCAAATTACAAAACTGGCATTTACTACTTTGTATTTATATTTCTTTGAATCGGGCTTTGATTTAACATTACTAAATAACTCTATTCAATAAAGTTTACAAAAATATATGATCGGACAGTCGTAAAGAAGCTATTTACTCTATTTTTTTAATATATATTTTCGTCACCATCATCTTAAAAGAAAGACCTTGAGAAAAATCAAATGCGTCTTTATCTCTTCAGTTTTTATTTATTTATTTGAGAGCTGGTATTCAATTAAAATAAAGAAGCGTAAAATATTACATCCCCAATGGGGCAGATTCGATTGAGACTTCAAATAAAAATCCTAGTATTATAATAGCCCGAAGTTTTATATCAACGAAACCAGTTGCCCATGTTAGTAGCCCATTGGATAGAATCACGAAGAGGCCCATCAAAACCCAATCAAGTAGAGGAAAAGTCAATTCTGGAAAATACATGCAGACTTTGGTTTTGTCGAAGATTGATGAAGATCCGAGAGATGGAGTGCACGAAAGAAATCATCTGCTAAATTGGCAAACCAGGAAGCATCAAGAGGTAAAGTACCAAACTTGCATCAATTAAGAGGAGAGATTAGGATTAGAATCCCGAAGACCTGAGATTTTATTCCTGATAGTAGAGTCTATCAATCGCAAGACATGAGAGAATTAAGAACAGAGTCTAGATATGGCATTGCCAGCTAAGGAGGAGTAAACGTCTACGAATTGAATAACCTCGCCAATTAATGAGAGAGTTAAGAACAGAGTCCCAGTCTCTCCAGTTTTCTTAAAGTTATCTAATCTCTCTTTCTTCTCGGCTTTAGAGAGAGAATAAAAATGGCTTCAGGATTCTCCGGCGACGGTGGTGGGATGGAGTTTTACGGCGGTGCTGGTAGATCTATCCTTGGCGATACCGGAACTGTCATAAAATCCGATATCAAAATCTTCAACCGACGTATAAGAACCAAATTTCCAGATTCTCGAAATATTCATCGATTAGATCGGAGACTGGTTATTTGGTGGGAATAAATCACTGGAAATCGGACTCTAGCTGATTATCAAGCAAATCTACAGCAACATTTGTTTCATAATCAAGCAGCTATCAACACAGAATAATCTGTTGCCGACAATCAAAAAATGACTACAGAAATCTAGGAAATGATTTAGAAGGAAAAAGTGAAGATATTCACTGAATTGAACTCACTTATTTATAGGTGTAAATTCACAACAATTTGAGATAGGAGATGTATGGAATGAGACGTCTTGGATGAGTGGGTCGGTGATATTAATGAAAACATTAATTATATTTAATAAATCTAATAGAGAACAGTAACGCCGCGGTTTTTTCTCAGCGGGAGGAAGAAGAAACATGTCATAACCTAAGTCAAATAATGCTTTTCGTACAGACCAACTTTAAAAATAATAGTCTTGTTGTATGACCCATCCTAAGTCAAACTTCTTGGTTTTTTAGCAAGCCCAAATTAAACTTATCCCATTAATTGAAACGCAGCACTTTGGAGTTGACGGACACGTGTCGAGACCAGAACACTAGACTTAATGACGTGGCGCTGATGTGTCTTCACAGGAGAGAGACCAACATTTTTTTATATATATAGATATTAGCCAAAATCACAAAAGGAATTTAATAAATTAAAATTTATCTAATTAATTAGCATCATATGTTCCAAACTCCTAAAATGAAACCATATATATATATTCAACTAAATCTACAAATATCATATACTCATTCACACCTCTCGACATGTTTATTTTAATATTTAGAATTTTAGATTATTACTTTTTGTCAAATGACATGGAATGACATCTATTATAGAGTTAGAGAATAATATCAAAATATTTACAAATAAATTATAAATTTTTGAAATATAAACAGTAAATAATTTAATATACATGAAATTATCTCCGCGGATTTACGGATCAAGATCTAGTATTACTTAAAAGTTGAAACAGTGAACTTGTAGTACTTTTTTCTGTTTCGATCCTTCTTCCTTCCTGTTTTAAACTACTTACGGCTGGATAGGCCTGGAACTTTTATCCGAGATCCGGATTCGATCCGAGATTCGATCCGGATCCGATCCGAGATTCGATCCGGATCCGATCCGAAAATCAAGATATCCGGAGGGTTCGAATCCGGATCCGGATAGTAAAATGTTGGATCCGTCAAAGCCTGAGTCGGATATCTTAATTTTTTTAGTTTGGATATCCGGATCCGTAAGTTTTATTAATAAATATTTCAAATATAGTAATATCTATATATAAAAATTAATTTTATTTAATATATTTTCATTTTTATAATAGTATATATAAATTTTATGTAAATTTTGTAATATTATACATAGAAATAATTAAAAACATTATATATTTTTTATTTTAAGATTATTTTTCATATTTTATATATATTAATATTATTTTTTATTTATTTTAAGAATCCAAATCTGGATCTGGATATCCACTGGATATTACAATTTTTAGAAGGATATCCGACACCCGGATCCGGATAAGGATAGTAAAATTATGGATCCTCCGGATAAGAATCCGGATCCGGATACCTTAAAATTGTCCGGTTACCCGATCCTTCCCAGACCTAGTGATGGATGTTTTGCTTTAAAATAGTTAATTTAATAAGATTTAAAATTAAATACATCAATTAAATATGAAAACGAATCTGATGTTTTGAAAATTTATGGTACTTAGATTTGGATCCACACTTTTTTAAATTCAAAAATTATTATTATTATCCGGGTTGCTAATATTTGAAAATTTGATCTAGATCCACTCTAAAATTAATTAAAATATCATATAAGATTATCTCAAGCTTATTTATACAAATATTTTAGAACATATTTTATGGATATTTAAATATAGTTATTCTACATTTATGAATAAATTTTTATTTTAGTGATATTTAAAAGTTACATAACTACATATTTATAAGGAATATCAGTTATAGAAATGAATTCAATCAAGGATTTTTTTTTGCAAAATTGACTCAAAACTCAAATTCAACCACAAAATTAACCTATGTTTTTTTGGACATTTCCTTTGCGCTATTCACTCCACAAGTTCGGATTATTCACGAAAATACCATTAATTTTTTTTCTTTTCGAAAATGATATTTTTACTCTTTCAACCTCATCATCTTCGTGTATACACAAGATTGTCATTGCCATCAATACACCGACCACCATGAACAACCAATTTAAAGCTCTTAATGCACCCCAAATCAATTTACACTTCTTCTTTCTCAATTCCTATGAATTAAAAACAACATCCCTTTCACTTTCTGTCCATATTCATCCAAAAAACCCAAGATTTTGATTTTTTTTTTTATGGTTCATAGAGCCATTGAAGCTTACGATTCTTGGTGGGTCGCTTTTGTTTGAGATTCTGGGTTCTTGGAGAAGACTTATGTGTGCTAAACAAGTTATCTCACTGGCTGAAACTATGAAATCAGTTTTTTTGCCTCCAGATCTGTTCGCCCAGACGACTTCCGGGTAAGCCATCTGGTTGTAGACGACTTACATGGAAGTCTTCTGATCAATGCAGAGGTTAGTTTTGCAATTGATTTTTAAATGTGTTTTTAGAGACGACTTACATGGAAGTCATCCATCTTTGTTTGTTAAAAAAAAAATCGAGATGGCTTCCATGTAAGTCGTCTAGGGTAAACGGGTTAGTTTTGCATTTGACCGGATTGTGTCAGAAATTTGACTTTTCCTCGTCCAGTAGAAAATTAAAAAAAATCAATATATTGTTATATCTAGACGAATTACATAGAAGTCGTCCATGATTTTATTCCGAGGTTTTGGTCAAACCTTGCTTATCTTGGACGACTTCCATGTAAGTCGTCGGACAGATGACTTCCGTGTAAGTCGTCTAGAAAAAAATATTTTTTTTTCAATTGCAAGACTAACCTGAGACAACTTATATGGAAGTCGTCTAGGTATAACAAAATATTGATTTTTTAATTATCTACTGGACGACTTATGTGTAAGTCGTCCAGAAAAAGTCAAATTTCTGACACAATCCGGTCAATTGCAAAACTAACTCGTTTATCCTAGACGACATACATGAAAGTCGTCTCAAATATTTTTTTAACAAACAAGATGGACGACTTCCATGTAATTCGTCTAGGTTAAAAATAAATTGCAAAACTAACACAAATGGACGACTTCCTAGAAGTTTACCAGACGACCTCCGTGGAAGTCGTGTGCGTCAATGTTTAATAAACTTTTGTTTTCTCTAAACCTATAAAGACTTTTTAATTTTTTTTGTTAATTCATGTATATTAGTCAATATTTGAACTCCTGAATGAAATTCATAACTTAATTGGTTTTTATTATGAGTTTACCGACGTTCATATGTATTAAAGTCTTCTACGTTAGTTTTTGTAAATTTGTTAAGTAAATTTAAGATATGTTTATTTAATTTTCAAAAATTTTAAATAACTTCAAGAATATCAAGTAGCATGGTTTAATGTGTCTTCTTAGATCATAAGATATACTTTTTAACTTTCAAGAAATTTGAAATTTCAATTTTCACTTAAAATTTTGAGTTTCCTGCTAAAATTTTAATTTTTCGCTTAAATTTGCCACTTATATTTCAATTTCCCACTTTAAATTTAAGTCTTCCGTGAAGACTTCTCAGAAGACTTCTAATGAAAGTGCTCTATCTTTGAACTTATGTAAAGGTTTATCTTTTGTGAATTTGACTAAGTATTCTTGAGAATTTTTCTCCCTTAGTTATAAATTTGTAGTAAATTTGATTAATTTTTTTTGTTATTGAGCTTTGATATTGAAGTTGTATCAATAACTTCAATTATGTCAAGTAATTTTGGCAAAATAATATTCTGGAATATGAACATATTTACCAAATATTTTAATTAATATATCTTCAAACTTACAAAAAAAAAATCACAGCTAAAGGAGTACATATGCAAATCACAAAGCATACCACAAACAAAACTATTATAGATCAATCTTTTACAAAGACAAGCTTGGACTCCACTTGATATGGAAGAAGACTACGTCAGAAGACTTCCAGTACATTATATTTTAGAAGACTTTGGAAGACTTGGACGACTTCTTGGAAGTCTTCTAGCGCATTGTATTTTAGAAGACTTCTCATAAGTCTTCCGAAGTTTGCTCTAGATCTGAAAAACATGTATATCAAACCTAGATCTAAAAAATCTACATATCGAAAAACGTTCAAATGGCTTAAAAACAGAGAAAATGAGTAGAAGATTAGATAGATCTACATTTATAGAACACACAAAAATACATATCTAAAATTAATCGATCTACCTTTAAATTAGTGGAAGATGAAAACCATGTGATGAAAAATCTGCAAAACAAGATAAACTAGCGAGAAAGACATGAGACAAAAAAAAAAATTGATATAAAGTTTGGTGTTTATAAGTTCAAAAAGATTATAGAGAGGTTGGAGAGTTTTAGAACGAGGAACATAACATTTTTGTTGCAGCCGTTTGAGAGGAGGGGAGAGAATATGTAAATTTTTCTTTACATATGGAGACAAAAATTCCAATAAGATTAAATATTTTCGATTCAGAAGACTTTCAAGTAAATCTTCTAATAGAAGAATTCCTAAAGATTTCAATATTTATAGCGGGAAACTAAAATATTTTTAGTGGGAGTTAGAAGACTTTCAGAAAAGTCTTCTAATCGCCAAACGACTTACATGTTAGTCGTCTAGACCTCAAACTAAATTAACTAACTAAACACTTCGTAAAATCAAATTAAACTTAAAAAGTGTTTACTATACACAAAAATAAACACATATATGTAAAATTTTAATTTTTCAAAAAAACATTTAAATTTTCCAAAATCTAATCCTAAAAATACATACAATATTACAACATATATTGTCAAATCCTAAGTCAAATGATATCATCATTAACCACTTTCACTCATCTATGTTGAAAACTATTCAATTTTATTATATCTTAATTTATATCACTTAAAACTGTTTATAATTACATGATTTTAATTTTTTACTTGTCAAAATATTTTTAAAATTTTTTATAAATTGTTTTTAAAATCAACTATACCAGAAGACTTCCATACAATATCTCAGAAGACTCAGAAGATTTTCTAGGACTATATTCGTAAAAATGAATTATGTTTTTTTTGTTTGGTCACAAAAGGCTGACTGTAATTTTACAAAGTTTTTAGATTACTTTTGCATTTGATTCAAGTTTGGGTATACTTTTGCGATCAAAGTCAAATTTTGAGTTATATTTGGCAAATTCCCCTTCAATCAAATTAATATTTTATCCCGTTTCTCCAAGTGATGGCCAATGGGATGGAAATAAAAGAACATGCGAAAATAATTGCGTTTCTTTGGATTTTCCTGGTCAAAAGAAAAATCTTTAATATTTCCCAGTTGATAGTCAACACATTTCAAGAACGTTCGTCATTACTCATTAATATCATATTACAGGTACGATTCAATTTGGTAAAAATGTTTGTTTGTGTTTATTTTAAATTTCACAATAAAAAGAGAATATAATGGTCGCTTTTTATAAAAACAAATACTCGGTTTCTTAATAAGTCAATGTTTCACCAAGAAAATTTAAATCACTTATATATGTATGTGCAAGTAATTTTCTTATTTCTTGGAGAATGATATATTGACTTTTCGTTTGCCGTCCAACAAGAAAACTGATATTATGTTCATACCATTAGGTTTCTTAATTCCAAACCAGACTCAAATAAAACTAATTAGAAAACTGCTATTATGCTTGGTTCCACAATATGTGCTTTAAAACTGATTTTCTTGACGTAAGGTTATGAAAAAAAAATCTGTGATAACATGCTTTATGAAACTACACTTTGTGAATATGTTTATAAAATGTAAAACGAACTTCCATTTCTCTCTTTAACAAAAAACACATCGTTTTTTTTTGTCTACACAATGATTTCAGACGTAATAAGTGATTCAACAACTTGAACTTAACAATTAGCTGAAAATTAAGAAATGTGAGATAAAGAAAATATCTTCCTACCTTTAATGTCAGGGCTGGTAGACACACTTAATGCTCCTACACCCACTTAACAAATAACACCAAACTAATAGTACTGTTTAATAGAACAGATATAACTATATGGTTACTTAGGCATGTAGCCTTTAAACAGTAACACTCAGTCAACCCAATTCTGAATTAAGTTTGTATGTCAATGACTTCAGAAGAAGGCATCCCAAATTTATATACATAGTTATTCTCTTACCAAAAAGTTTATCTTCTACATTGAGACAATATTCAAATGCTTTTTTTTTTTTTTGATGAAATGTTAAATTTATTGATCACTTTAAAAAGAATATATGTACAGCTATATTGAGTTCAAAAGAGTAAACTTAAAAAGGAAACTCAAATATGAAACTAGAACCTTTAAAAAGGAAATTGAAACTACGCAGACTAAGTTGTAGTGTCGTGTGCTTCAAACCATCGAATCATCAAGCCCCGCAATCGCGGGTTGCAGGCATACTTGAGGGAAGTGATACGATTCCTTACGGTTTTGTCGATCACCTTAGCTAGCTGATCCACAGACTTGTAGCTGGTGTTGTGCTTTCTTTCATTACGCTCACACCATATTAGGTAAACAGACACTTGAAAAACCAGTCTAAGAAGGATAAAAGTGAGTCGATCGTACGAACCAGTGCGCAGACGCGTCATCGTTATGTCCCAATCAGGATCAGGTTCCAAGCCAAAAAGATTCCCTGTTACTTTCAACCAAACCATGAACGTATAGGGGCAAGCGAAATATATGTGATCTCTAGTCTCATCTGGTTCCATACAAAATATGCAGCTCTGCGGCTGCCCCCAACTGCTTGTACGTCTACCTGTAGAAAGCCTATCGCGGATGGCTAGCCAGGTGATGAAAGCATATCGAGGAATCCCTGGCGAGAACCAGACCAACTTACTCCAATTCACCTTCTCCTTAGACTGTCGAATCTGGTGCCAGGTTTTAGAAGCAACAAACTTGAGACCATAATTACCATCCTTACTCTTCCATAAAACTGCATCTCTACCGTCTGTTTCGCAAACCTTAAAAGCCTCAATGTCGACAATCAAGGAGAGGAGCTGCGGGTCCCTGCATCTGCGAAAGTGCCATAGGCCCTCACGAAATACCTCACTGATACGAGCCTCCCTTCTAATGCCCAGCCTTTGCGTATTGACCTCTCCAGCAACCTCAATCAGACGACCTCTCGGATGCCATATATCAGTCCAAAACCGAGCAGTGTTCCCATCATTCACTTCATATCTTAGAAACCTCTTTGCCATAGAACAAATACGCAATAACTTGCGCCACACCCATGACCCCAATCCAATGTCTTTGACGTCCCAAAACGTGTATCCACGAAGCAAAAATCTCCTTACCCACTTAACCCAGAGCGACGACAATTGAGAAAATAGCCGCCATATTAATTTTAGCTGGAAGACCACACAGACTTCAGAGATACGGCGAATGCCTAAACCTCCCTCATCATAAGGGCAGCAAACCTCCTCCCAACAAATCTTAGCTTTTGAGGTAATGTTAGGTGAACCACTCCAAAGGAACGCTGGGCACATACTTTCAATTTCTTCGATGCAGTTTTGTGGAAGACAAAAAGCTGCACACCAAAAGTTGGTGATACTAGCAATGGCCGATTTAATAAGCTGCAGACGCCCTGCGTATGAGAGAGCCTTGCTCGTCCAAGAGAGAAAACGGCTCCTGATCTTAGTGATAAGTGGTTCATAGTCGCTCCTGGTCATTATTTTGGTGGAAAGGGGTAAACCGAGGTACTTAATGGGGAGGTTAGAGACTGAGAGACCCACAGCGGCTGCTGCATCCTCCAGAGCCTGTTTCCCTCTACCAGCAGCAAACACCGTTGACTTCGAAATATTTATCCTCAATCCTGACATTACAGCAAACTTGTCAAAGACCTGAAGAGTTCCCTGAAGCGAACCTGGAGTCCCGTCCGTAAAGACAACGATGTCATCAGCAAAACTCAAATGAGACAAGGTCTCGGCCTCACAATGTGGGTGGTACCCTATACTCCCTTCTATTACCGCTTTGTTTAAGAGCTTCGATAGAACGTTACTGACAATAACATAAAGGTAAGGGGACACTGAGCAGCCCTGCCTTATACCTCTACTACTGGTGAAGAAACCCGCTAACCCTCCATTGACTGATACCGAGAAAGCCGCTGTGCTGATACATCTCATGATCCAAGTGACAAACATATCAGGATAGTTCATAGCTCGAAGGGTGTTCTCGATGAATGACCAGCTGACTGTATCAAACGCTTTGGCGATATCCAGCTTAATGGCTGCTCTGGAAGAGGCTGAAGGCTTATGGTAATCCCTTACGAGCTCTGTAGCTAACAACACGTTTTCAAGCAACAACCTGCCCTCAACGAAAGCACATTGGTTCAGTTCAATGGCTTCAGGCAGTGTAGCTTTAAGGCGCTTTGCAAGAATCTTCGAAACATCCTTGTAGATAACATTATAGCAGACTATCGGTCTGAAATCTGTCATCTTCACCGCATCAGTAGTTTTAGGTATCAGGGACATCAGGGTGGCATTAACACTGTGGGGCATGAAACCGAACATGAAAAAGGACTGAATAGCTGTGATAAAATCCTTCCCTATCACAGGCCAAGCAGCTTTATAGAACTCCATTGGAAAACCATCAAGCCCCGGAGCTTTGTTTGCTGGCATGGAGAATAGGGTTTCTGTAATCTCTGATACCTCCACCGGCTGCATAAGCATGGTTTTTGCCTCATTGGAGCACCTAAAGTCTACCAGATCAGCAATTTCCTCCTGCGCTAATTCTGATCCTCCCTGTTGTGAACCGTTGAGGAAGCACTCGAAATGAGAGGCGGCCTCAGCCTTGATGTCCATGGGTGACGTAAGTATTTTTCCACCCGCTGTCACTATGCGCCTGATGGTGTTTCTCGCATTACGGCTCTGTGTAACCTTATGAAAAAAACGAGAATTCCGATCTCCTAAACCCAACCACTGTTCCCTTGACTTCTGATAATAAAACTGCTCCTCGATGCCTGAGATATGATGCCAGTACTCCCATGCATCAGAAGCTGCTTCAAAGGTGGATGTCTGAGGGTTCCGCATAGCTTCAGTTTGCTTGGCACAGAGGTCATTGTAAGCGTGCTTTACTTTCCTTGGAAGATCTCCAAACATATCCCGGTTGAGACCACGCAATTCATATTTAAGAGCTTTCAGCTTATCTTGAAATAACTTCAGAGCAGAGCGCGAAGGATAGAGAGGAGCCGTTTCACTCCAGATCCTGCCCACTACTTCCAGGAACCGTGGATGAGATGCCGTGTGATGGGAAAACTTAAACGGCTTAGGATTTCCCTGAGGTGCCTCTCGAAGCTGAATGTGCATTCTCATGTGATCAGATACCCCTCCCGATTCAAAGGTGACATAAGAGTTCGAGTATTGACCAATCCAATAGCTGTTGCTCATAACTCGATCCAATTTCTTGCTGATGGGATTGCCATCCTGACTGTTTGTCCAGGTAAAAGAGGGACCAACTTGTGCAATATCCACCATGTCGCAGCTACGGACCACATTTTGAAAATCCCTAATAGCGCTTCTGTCCGCAGCAGAATCCACAAGACGAGAATGCTCTAGAGAGGATAGAGCAACGTTGAAGTCACCTTGAATAATCCACGCATTTGTGTCACCTGCTACATAATTTGAAATGGTCTCCATTTCACTCCATATCTCTCTTCATTCTACCATGCAATTTGAGGCATATTCAAATGCTTTCCATGTTTACGTTAATAAGATATTTAGACAGAAAAACATCATCCAACAATTTTCGCACATTTTCTTATAATTTAATTTATTTTAATTTTAGTAGGGTTCATAATTCTAATATCTTAGTCTCATAAAAAAAATTAATAGCCTTGTTATAAAATTGATACTAATTTAGATCATATTATATAAATTTATTATTAGCAGAGAATGACAAAAAAAATCTAAATCAGTGAAGAATACGTATTCTTAATACATTTGGAAAAAGGTTAAAAAAAATATACACATTTACTTTTTCTTAATTTTATATATATTCATGAACTTGTAATACCATGACGAACAGATTAACATGTAGTGCTTTATTCTATTTATATAATGTTATTGATGTAAATAGTATTCCATCTGTTTCATAAAAAAAAATATTGTTTTGACATTTTTTCTTGCTATACAAAGAATATCATTTTGTAATTTTAATATAATTTATACTTATTTTCAACTTAATATTAATTGCAAACTACATTGATCTTAATTTTATGGAACTTAAATATTATTGGTTAGATACGTGTAATTAATAAAAATATAAAAGTTTTTTTTATCATTTTTTTATCTATGTGAAATGTGTCTAAAATGATTTTTTTTTTTGTGAAAACTAGGGAGTATATATCAAATTTAGGTTTGAACTGTACAAAATGTTTAAAAGAATTTTAAAAGTTGGTATTAGCTAATCAGAACTAGGAACATTTTAATATGGAATGGTCGGACAAGTCCTCTCGGTCGGATCAAAATCCAAAACATTGATTTTTTTGCTCTTTAGAACATTGTTTAAATAATTTGGAGCTAATAGCTCTTCTAAAAGTATAATGTGTCGGGGAAATTATTTAAACCCACCCACTCTGTAATCTATACCATATGATAATCCGCGGAGTCAGTTCTTATAATAATGTTTATTTATGAAATAATTTTAATATTTTGCAACACTACAATTTTTATATGATGAATACAAATATTGGTATCTTAAATATATCATGTTGTTGAAGAGTTAACGTATTATATCTTATTTTAATTCTTTTTAAGATTTCATATGCACCAAAGAAAATTAAGTTTTGCGGCTGAAACAAATCACTAAAACCAAATAGGCAATATTGATTGTATAATGACGAAAGGAGATTAGATTTTCTGCTCTCGATTTGCTTACTATTGAATCTCCATAAGTGACTTCATTTTCCATTTCCATAGAATTGTGCTTTCGTTCTCGTCTTTGTTTCATTGATATGAGTTAAATTTTTTTAAAAAACCTTGTTTTATGAATTCAGTTAATTACATAAGTGTCAATTAAAAAAATGGGCATCTGTAAAAATTAGTTTTACTCCATATACATATCTAAGAATCAAAATTTTGAAAAAAAATCACCGGCAAACTATATTAACAGGTTAGTGTTCAAATCTAATATATCAAGCTCTTATAGAATATAAGTGCAGACTCGAAATATAAATGTTTGTCTAGTATATATTCACAAGCTCGGTCTAAAAATTATCTAATTAAAACAACAAAACATATTACTTATTTCACCAGTTCAGATAATATATCCGAACGGGTAATATTCGAAGATAACCAAACATAAGTATACTTAACTCTATATTTATAGTTTATCTATCTAATTTTATTCAAAATATTTATATTAATGATTCTTATTACTCAAAATTAGATAATATACATATAACTATAGACAAAATCATTTGTTACTCACTTAAAATACATATCAAGTTCTTGTTTCTTGCATTAACAAAAGTTGCATCTAAATTTTCAAAACAAAAACTAAATTAGTGTCTTTCTATTTTTAAAGTTTTATCTCCAAACATATTAATATTTTAATCTTTTAAAAACTAAAAAAAATCAGTTAAGTTAAGATATATTTAAATATAAAAAACTTAAACAGTGAATAATTTCTTTTTTTCTTCAAAATTTAAATATTCGAACCCGATCCAAAATATCCGAACCCGAACCCGACTCGGAGTGTAGAAATACCCGAACGGGTTCTATACCTTTATACTGAAATATCTGATACAAACCCGAACGTGTATCCGAACGCCCACGTCTATATCAGATATATGATCATTTGTATCTTGCTTGAACTAAAAAAAAAGTTAAACGGTTGATCACAAATTTTTTAATGTGGGACTCTTATCATTTTTAGTAATTTATAGTCGTTTTTAAAAATTCAAAATATAACATATAAGAAAAAATCTAATTGTTTTTATTATATGATTAATGTGATTGTTAAATTTCCTTTAATAATATAAAATTAAACAAAAAAGAGAGAGGTTAGAAATTTTTTTATCAAATATGTATTATTCATAATCATTAATTGTCATATATATGTTAGCCATATTAGGTAATTCCGTAGTTTTTATTTAAGGAAAGAAAAAAATATTTTTTTGTACACTATTAATTAATTTGATAGTTAGTTTAATAAAAAACATAGTATATGTTTATATGAATCAATTTATTTTTCTAACAATTCTAAAAATCATTCTCGTGATGACATATGGCTACGAAAACATGTTGTAATGCTCCATGATTAATATAGAGGGGATATTCATATTCATAATCAAAAAATACATGAGTTTCGGTTAGGAACGTCTTTAATTTTTTTTTAAAAATATATGTTAATATAAATAAAAAATAAAGGGCAAGAAATCACGACAACTTTATATACGTTGATTTCTTCCGATCATTATCTCTGTCTCTCTCTCTCTCTCTCTCTTCCGTCTGTGACTCTGTGAGCTAATCGTATACACAAAATCGGGTTCAGGAACTAAGGTTTTCAGGACAAACTAGCTCAGACCTCGATCAAGAATATGGAAGAAGCTGCGTTAGGTATGATCGGAGCCACAGTAGGTGGAGGAGATGGAGGAGACGCAGTCTTGGTAGCGGAGCAAAATAGACAGATGAAAGGAGAGATAGTGACAAATCCCTTGTACGAGCAATTATTGGCTGCACATGTGGCATGTCTGAGAGTAGCGACTCCGATCGATCAGCTTCCGACAATTGAAGCTCAGCTTTCACACTCTGAACATCTTCTCCGATCTTATGCTTCCACAGCCGTTGGATTCTCGCATCATGATCGTCACGAGCTCGACAATTTCTTGGTACGTCGATTATACTAACTGTTGTAGAAATTAATGTATTGTTTTTTTTTTTTGAGAAAAGAAATAAATGTATTGTTTGATTAACTGTTTTATTTATTACTTGTTTTGGTCTTTGTTTTTGTTTGAAGATTGATATATGATGGACCACCAATGTTTGAAAACATGTTTCAAGAATTTTTTTAATATGTTTTTCAATGATTAGTGGTTTACTTTTATATTATTTAAATGTGAAATTCAATATGTAGACTTTGTTAATTTTCATAGAAATTTTTGTGTCATCATAAAATTTCTTAATGATTGGTAGTGGACTAACTATGAGTGCAGCTATAAATTAATAAATCTTGTGAAATTATATTTTAAAATCGTATTTTATTTGTTTTGTGGATTGTTTTACAAGATCTTTGTGAATTGAATCTGAATGTGTGAATGATGTTATTAAAAGTTAAACTTGCATAGGTCTTTAGCTTTATGTGGTACGATGATTAGGTGCTCAATTCATATCAGAGTAGTGACTCAATGTAAAATATCATTTTTGTAATTAAATTGAAATTGTCTATTTGAGCTTCGATTTCTCAGGTTGGTTGAATCCCGTGATTTCTACTCCATACTAAAATTTGCAACTGCATTAAAGTGGAATTGATATCTCAACTATAGTTTTGGAAGTAATTTGCATATATACACACATATATATATATATATATATATATATATATATATATAAGTAGACTAATGATTCAATATGTGTACTATAGTCTATATACATACATATATATATATATATATATGGAAATGGTTATGAATTGGATGACTGCATTAATATATATGTACACACATTTATGTCGGTATAAATAATAACAAAATTTGGAAACAGGCACAATATGTGATGGTATTGTGTAGCTTCAAAGAACAGCTGCAACAACACGTGAGGGTTCATGCCGTCGAAGCTGTGATGGCTTGCCGTGAAATTGAGAACAACCTCCACTCTCTCACAGGTTCTTCTCCTACATTTTCTATTTATTTCTGTACAATATTAAGAAATTTATCAAATTTTGGAATTTATTTATTTGCATATGGGAAATATTAAGAATGCGAATATAAATTTCACATTTAATCTTAAATCTCTCATATATATATATATATATATATATTATTAGAAACTATATATTCATTTCTACTAGTTTTTCTTTTAATTCAATAAGTTCTCCGCCTAAACCCTTAATTTTTTTGGGGCAGGGACAAGAGCCAGTCCATTTATAATAATTAGTATTATGTTGTATAAATCATGCAAGGTGATACCAAATTCAATAAGATTTAAAATTAATCCCTTGTAGAATAATATTTTTTTAACACTGGTACCACACATATATCATCGTATAATCATTAACTCTGTTATATATGATGATCAACTATCTGCAACATACACGATATAAATAGCTCTACGGATAATGATTCCATGAAATTATCCCAAAACACTTGGATCGACGAATGATTCTACATGTACGGCATCTTTGATGGACAAGTTCTCTCCGCAGCAAACAACTACAACAAACGGCTCTGCCTACAATACTTTGAAACCTCTAAAATTCGAACATCATATATAAATGTAAAAGTATTTAAACCTAAACCAGTAGGCTAAAGTGATTGTTGATCATACCAGATATGAACAACCGGTAGACATTAAACTTATATATAATTAAAATATATGTGTCGGAAGATGATCATGAAGAATATAGCTTTCACAATTAAATAGAAGATATGATTTGTGATTAAATTTATATGATTATTCTAATATATATATACTATTATTTGCGAAGTGATTTTTCACAACGTAGCTCTCACGTTAAAAGTTAGAGCGGTTAATATATTTTATACCTTTAATGAATAAAATATATAAATTAGTCAAAAAATAAAAACGGATTCAAATTCTTTTGATTAGATAATTGATTAAAATTAATAATAATAAAAATTTTCCAAATTCTAAAAATAATAATTTAAAATAAAAAATAATTCTTATATATATTGTTTTTGTTATCCGAAAAATATCTTTTAATAAAAAGTTAAAAATTAAAAAAACAGAAAACACATAACTAAATATTAATCAAGTAATATTATTAATTTAATATAATTGAAAAGATAATGTTAAGTGATTTCTATGATTTATTTATTAATAATGAATATAGTATGTATAATAAAAATAATTTAATAAATCATAATATGTATCTCCTGGTGTGGTTCATAGAGCCAGTATGAATCTGTAGTTGATAAAAAAAAATTCATAATATGTAAAAAATTCAAACGAAAACATAAATAATAATTTATTATTATAATCTTTTAATTAATAATAAATGTGTTAATAAGTAATTATAAAAATTTTAGGTCACGTGCGGACGAAACAGTGTAAATATTCCAAGAGACAACAGCTCCAAGCCTTGGAGATATATGAAAGACGTTAAAATCGTTAGCTTTCTATAGATGATAAAAATAAAGAAAATCATTAAGATTTGAGAGAAGATCTGTGAAAATGTGTTGTATATTTTTTATTGTTTACACCATTATATATAGTAGTTCATACAAGGTGGAGTCAAATGGAAAATTGATTACAAAGATACTCTACATAATGACATGGTCAAACTCATAAAGACTAAAGTTGAATGGATCTTCCATGTGGCTGGATGTAAACCCCCAATGGACTCTAGTCTTGAACTTGTATGGTCTAGGTTTTGGACCATCCACTTCATGATTTATAACACTTTCCTTTGGATGCCATAACCATATAGAGTTTGTAACATGCTAATGTTGCCTCATTAAAACCTCTCCCGGAAAACCCAAAACCCAATGTTGTAAAAAAGGAATCTAGAGAAAAGAAAAAGGGTACAACACACATTACTCCCCCTGATTTGGACATCACTGAAGGTCTTGGAGTCTACGCGTGCCAATCTTGTTGCGTGAATTTCCTGAATGTGCAAGAGGGCAATGATTTGGTGAAGAGGTCGGCTGAGTTTTCACTAGACCGGATCTGAAGGACGTTGACCTCTCCAGCTTTCTGCAACTCATGGGTAAAGAAGAACTTGTGTAGAATATGTTTGGTTCGGTCACCTTTGATATCCTCGTCTTTGAGTTGAGCAATGCAAGCTGCATTATCTTCATATATGATGGTCGGACCCGTTGGCTCGCATATGGACGCATAATATGGTCTTATACCTTTTGTTCATTCTTTTATAACTCATGGTGTCCCCAAGCATATGGACTTTTAGAATTTGAACCTTATAGGTAATGGTCTTTATATCAAATTCAACCAATATGTAATATGGTTGTGGACCATGTTTCACGGATTTTAGTATGGTCATGTTTCATGGGATTTGTCCTCACTCCCCCCCTCATGAACATACTCTAATTCGTGGTGCTTGGGACAATAAAGTCTCTTGTGCATAGATATATTGCACACACGTGAGATCTTATGGGATAACATTTGTGTCATTTTAAATATTTGCATCATAATCCGAATGGCTAAGTATGGTAATGCCATCTAAGTGATAAATTTCGTGGGTTAATCAAACATGATTGCCTGGGCTATTTGCCTAATATCATATTGATCACTAGATCAATAGACAATGTAGTCTCGACCACTTAGGCGATTTTAATTTAGGTACTCTTATTCCCTTTTGTCCATTGTTGGAAACCATTTTTTCTTCTTAATTCAATGGACCTTATAGGGTGAATATAATGCCATTTAGGCAAAGCCTTGGTCGAGCTTCTTTTCCTTTCTTTCAAGGAATGTTCAGTTGAGTTCAATAGTATTTTATAACTGAGCCTGAATGGCAGAGCATGTCGTCCCATTTGTCAAGGGCTTCTTTGAACTCTTTGGAAAAGTGAGTTGGGGTATTAATCCTCAATCATATTTATCTTGGCACAATAAAGGCATATAGATATAGTTTCTTATCAAACAACAGTTTGAATAAGATAATGATCATGAACTCAAAGCAATTCATTTTATTAATGAAGTCGTGTATAAAGCAAAGTATCAAAGCAATTCATGAAACATAAACTCAGGAAACATGAAAATGAGAATGTCAAAAGACAATTATATAATATGGCCTTCACAATGCATGTGTTGCCATATGGCGCTCAACTTTAGCTTCATCAGCTATAGGAGGCCTCATCTCATTATTCTTTAACTCAATGTATATTTTCTGAAGCTTGTCAAATCTGTTGATGGTATCTTTGATTTTCTGCTTTCTTT
>NC_027756.1:12134591-12134842 GCF_000695525.1 Brassica oleracea var. oleracea | reverse complement strand
CACATCCTTTGGATGGAATGTGGAGTAGGTCTTGTATAGTAAAGAATAATGTGTTATCCTTTCACCACATAGTTCAAGACTATAAGAAATATCCATCAGAGCTGAATTATATTTGTCCACAGATTCAAAAGCCTGGAATCTGAGGATCTCCCATTCATGGTTAGCCTTTTGCCACGATACCGGTTTGGACCTTTTCCTTAACTGTAACCAAAGGTCATAAGAATCCTCAACATGGAGATACAGGTCTCTTA
>NC_027756.1:12134303-12134524 GCF_000695525.1 Brassica oleracea var. oleracea | reverse complement strand
TGTCAATGATATCATTGTACTCATTGATGCATTGTCCGAGTCCTCTGGATCTCAGGGCAACAAGAGTATTCTTTACCCATTCTAGGTAATTATCTCCAGAGAGATTTAGGGCAGAGTAATCTGAGGATTCAAATCTCGACATCTGAATATTTAACGAGTAATTCAAGCACTCACAATTCTATGTAAGCAATAGAATAAATCAATGTATATGATTTCAATAA
>NC_027756.1:12127761-12134203 GCF_000695525.1 Brassica oleracea var. oleracea | reverse complement strand
GTCTTGAACTTGTATGGTCTAGGTTATGGACCATCCACTTCATGATTTATACCAAAAATAAACTAAAGACCACTTGTGTTGCAACCCAATATTGGAACAGTCTGTCACATTTCCGTATTGTATGGTTTTTTTCTTATGACAATTTTATATTTCAACATGCGCAACCATCCAAATAATCATATTTTTAATTATACACACTTGTACATGCATGTATATACATCTGATGTGGGTTGTTTCAAGCGAAAGTACTTTTGGGCCTAATCCATATAAATCTACTAGTTGGACTGCTGTAGTAACATTTCGTTTAAACATTCTCTCTATTCCCGTAGGAGCGACATTAGGAGAAGGGTCCGGTGCGACGATGTCCGAAGACGAGGATGATCTTCATATGGATTTCTCATCCGATAATTCCGGAGTTGATTTTAACGGCGGACACGACATGACAGGATTTGGTCCGTTGCTTCCGACTGAATCGGAAAGATCTCTTATGGAAAGAGTCAGACAAGAACTTAAAATCGAACTCAAACAGGTAAGCTATATGTTAGGAGTCTCAATAATATATAATATGTTTTTCTTTTTTTGGAACACGTTTATGTTTTTTTTATTTATCGAATCTTTCTAGTTAAATTTGTTATTCGAATTTGGATAAGGGTTTTAAATCGAGAATTGAAGATGTAAGAGAAGAGATAATGAGGAAAAGAAGGGCTGGAAAATTGCCTGGGGACACAACCACTGTATTGAAAAATTGGTGGCAGCAACATTGCAAGTGGCCTTACCCTACTGTGAGTACTAGACATCTTTTTATACAAACCAACAAACATATATCGGTCCAATTATACCAAAAATATATGGGTCCAATTATTTGTTTTGCATTTGCATTTACGTTTTCATGTAATGTAAGCGCAAAGAAACAATCGGGCTCGGTTTGGATTCACACTCAATGCTTGCAGTGTTGTCTTTTTCTTAATAAATCCTCATATGCATTAGCATAATCATACAAAACAAAATTAGAAATTGAGAACTATAATATGTAATTAACTAAAACAAAGTATATAATGTAAAATCATTGTGATTTCAACAGGAAGATGACAAAGCAAAATTGGTGGAGGAGACCGGATTACAGTTGAAGCAAATCAACAATTGGTTTATTAATCAACGAAAGAGGAATTGGCACAGCAACTCTCACTCCCTCACTTCCTTGAAGTCCAAGCGCAAACACTAATCTCTAGTTACTTAGTAGTATATAATTGCCACAACATTTTCATACTAATTACATTGCTTTACCATGCATGCATGATATATGCAACTCATGTTATTTGGTAATAACGAGGTATGTTCATTGATATCATGTACTTATTTAGCTTATTACATCCCAACCACTGCATTTTTTTTTTAATAATATGTATATTCATTCATAAAATCAACCCAAGACACCGGAACAGTAGCCTCCGGCTAATCATCAACGATAGAGAAACAGTGAAAACATAAATAAATTGGGCTTATCTCTAATGCACAAGGAGAGTAAAGAGAAAAAACAGAGGAAGAGAAAAAAAATACAAGCATAGAGGACGAGAAACCAACTCCATTGAGACAGGAGAACCACCATCCTCAACGTATCTGTCTCGCTCACAGGAGCATCGGCCGACATATGGCAAAACCCACCATTCCAACATCATACAACCAACCTCTCTAAGCCATCCAAAAAACCACTGAAGCTTGAGAAACCCCGTGATGCCGTCATCGAACATCAACAGGAGATTGCTGAAACTCCAAGCAGCAGAAACATCGCCATGGAAGAGTCAGCGCATGAAACCGAAGACGACACATTCTACGCCACAGAGAATCCAGACGCTCACCTCCGAAACCACCAGCTAGAGATCTATTCCTTAGATCAAAAGCATGGCAGCCCGAAAACAAAAAGTAAAGCTCACACACGCTCACCAGGAGCAGTGGCAGAAAAGACGAAAATAAAATATTGTGTAACGACCCAAATCTCGGCCCGGAAATATTTAGCCCAGTAAGACCCAATTACATCGCAGAAAACCTTAAAGTTTTGTTATTTAAGATGGGATTTCGTGGTGGCCTCTGACAGACTTTTTGGGATGGCAAATCTCTGCCGGAACGTCACCGGAACAGCCACAATAGCCACCATGAAAGAGAAACCATCCCACCATCCGAAAAGAGAGAGTAGAGCTCTGCAGACACGTTTTGGGGGAACAGAAGAACGATCGATCAAATATGAGTATTTCGAAGCTAAATTTTGAAGTTATGTTCTACACTCATAGATCTATGTGTATCAGAAAGCAGATCGTCATTTAGAATTTTTATCTAAGAGTTATGGTTGTTTCTTTGGGACTGATATCTACAGATCGGAACCGCGAACAGTCAACTTCATCAGCGTTTTACCGTTGATACAGAAGGAACCAGGGAACGGGAGAGATATCATTGGAAAGATCTCGATGCCAGCTTTTCAGATCATCTATCCGATCGTCAAATCGACGTACGGTAAGAAAGTTATTGACGTTTCTTCCTGGCGAAGAATAAAGCTGTTGAGTTGCAGAGACAGTTCCGACCAGTCTCGGTGTAAGTGAGAAACGGTCGACAGAAAAAAAATCGTTCAGTCTAGAAATTTATCAGTAAGTAGTTAACTCTCTTATCTATCATCTCCTGCAAGCGGATCGTTATTCCGAGTTATTTTCTGAGAGTTATGCTTGTTTTCGTGAGAGGTGTTGGTGCAGTTTGCGTTTACGACCAGCCTGGAGATGAAGCTACTTTAGTTAAGCAAATGGTGGCCGATCGGAGTATACTTGGTGTCTATGGATAGAGGACATATATGACTACATTATGACCGGAGGTATCTAAAATTTAACGGTCAGTTCTTGATTTATTCATCTGTTTGCTCTATGGTTCAGATCTGTTAGAATATCATATTGATCTAATTTCAGAGAGCTCCGGAGTTGCTTTGTCAGAGCCGTCAAGGTCCATTCGGCGTTTCCTCAGGTTTCTTCAGAACCCGTGGCAATGGTGAGAGTCTATTCCGTAAATCCTGTACAAGTGTAGAATTCTCTCTATCGTAGTTTAGATTTTGAATCATGATCCGTCTGTTTGAATTGAGTCTGTTTGAGTCTTGATTGTTAGTTAGTTCATTCATTGTACCCTGGAACTAGGGGTCTAGAGGATTCAACCGTTGATTTGACTGTGTGATGTTAAGAGATGCGATATATATATATATATATATATGTATGTATACATAGTTATGAGTAGGGATATGTGAGAGGGCGGGGGTCCAAAGATGTCTGGACTAGCGACGCAGCTTTGGTGGGCGGGGGCTCAGAGACGTCTGGGCTAGCGACGCAGATTGTGTGGGGCGTGGGTGCAGAGACGTTTGCATTCGACGCAGCTTTGGAGGGCGGGGGTACAGAGACAGACTGTACTAGCGACGCAGTGTATGTATATATATCCGTATGAGGAGATGCGGGGTGTATGAACTAGCTATATGCTATCATCGCATTGTTTGTGTTGTGTGATGCTTTAGGCATCTTGCTTGAGTTGTGTGATGCTTTAAGCGTCTTGTTTGTTCATGTTAGAGCTAAACTTCCATAGTGGAAGTTCTATTTACTCAAGTCAGTGGTTTGCGTGTTTAGCATCCCATACCTCACGGAGTAACTCCCCTGTTACTCACCGCTCTTTTTCTTCCCTTTCAAATGAGACTGACGAGCAGGAGTGATTGCTATCGGGCTGGTGTTTTGGGAGTTTTATTTCTTTCTTTTTCAGACTTGCAGATTTTATGTTTTTATCGATATTTTTGGAATTTATTATGTTATTTGAATTTATGGCTATTTATTGGATTTACGACTTTGGATTTGACTTTTGAAAAGTAATAAATAGAGATTTCAGACTTCTTATTTATTTAAGTTATTTCGAAAAATACGGGTGTTACATGTTGATTGTTTGATGAGTCCCCAACCACTACATGATTTGTGCTTTGAGTGCTTACTTGCTGTTATCGTGATTCATATTCTTTCACCTTTTGCTGTGTATTCAAAAATATATTGTGGTAACCGGACTCGTTGTGGATTTTGCTTTCTTGTTTGACTGGACTATCATTTGGAAATATTTAGTCATGGTTTGATTAGTTTGAACGTATTATATCATACTTGATAATATGAACAAAATGTCACTAACAATGAATTAGTTCTTTTTTTTTTTATTTTTTTTCTCATCTTCTTCCTCCCCCTAGCAATGAATTAGTTTAATCTTAGTTTAGATCTATTCATACTTTAACTTGCAGACTCATGTGCACTCGATCATTGTTAATATTATAATGTTGACTTTATAAAAGTTACCGTTATATACATTTTTCTTTCGGGTTCTTTTTCAAGAGTTCACATAATTGATGAAAATTTGATGTAATTTAAATATAATTATTACTAATCTTCGACATGGACTTATATTGAGATCCTTGACAATCGTTTCCTTAAGCCAAAACTAAGCAAATCTTTGGTTTAAGGAAATTTGGCTACATGGGCGGTCAATTATATTGAGTTTGTAGATCTCTATGAGATTTGTGTGAAATACTGTACTTAGAATATATAAAAATAACTTTTGAAGTAAAAAAAGAACCTGAGGTTGAGATTTGGATCTTAACAAAGACATTAAATGAAACCCATCACTTGTCCACTACGATTCAGACAGAAGATCCGATCTGTTTATATATAGAAAAGTATATCTAGCTCTTGAGAGAGCCCAATTGTATAGACACTCCCTTAATCTCAGACTCGCATGAATGATGCTTAATTAATTGTTGACAAAAGTGTTTTTCTATTAATATAAGAGTATTCCGAAATTATAAAAAGATATAGACTAATCTCTAACAATTCGACCAAAAAAAATCTCTAACAAAAAATGTAACACATGGAAATGCTGTGAAAGTAATGCAAAAATCTATCTTTATTCATAACATTTCTTATATAGGAGATTACACTGTCATAGATAAATGAAAAGATTACAAATCATAATCTTTTGGTTATGAGACATCCACAATCTGGTTCATAACACTCATTCTTGGATGTAATAACCATTTAGAGCTTGTAATGTGCTTTAATGTTATCTCATTAAAACCTTACCAGGAAAACTCAATTGGGACAAAACCATGGTGAAGGAAAAAGAGTACAACACACATTACTTCCGCTGATGTGGATATTACTGAAGGTCTCTTGGACCTCTCCAATTTTCTGCAATCCGTGGATGATGAAGATCTTGGGCAGAATATGTTTCGTCCTCGAACATGATAGTTGGTTCTTCTTTACCATCGGCCATGCCACAATCTGATCGAACATATTGAGTCATCGACCTCAAATACACACACAGGAAATCTTGGATGATGTTGCTATGACATGCGTGTACCACCATGTATAAAACATAACCTGCCTGAAAACAAATCAACAAAACCAAATAACCCCATCCCAAACAAAACTTTGTTTTCCAAGATCTTTCATCTCAAACTCTTTCTTGAGATATTCAACTGTTTGAGAAATTGTATCCAGAGGTTCCTAGGATATCCAGAGGTTCCTAGGATTTCATTGTTAATGTACTCAAGCTGTAATCCCAAACAAAACTTTGTTTTCCAAGATCTTTCATCTCAAACTCTTTCTTGAGATATTCAACTGTTTGGAAAATTGTATCCAGAGGTTCCTAGGATATCCAGAGGTTCCTAGGATTTCATTGTTAATGTACTCAAGCTGTAATCTCAAACAAAACTTTGTTTTCCAAGATCTTTCATCTCAAACTCTTTCTTGAGATATTCAACTGTATGAAAAATTGTATCCAAAGGTTCCTAGGATATTCAGATCATATACTTTAATGATTATCAATATTGTTCTCGAGAACTTGTTGTACTTTCAGCTCAATACCCCCTAGTACTTTTTTTATCCAGTGGACCATATAAATATGCAGTCACTACATCAACTTGCTGCAAGTCTAATTTTCTCTCTTATATAGCTAGACTTATAAAAAATCTAAAAGTTGTTGCATCCACCACATGGGAGTATGTCTCCTCATAATCTATTACTGGTCTTTGTGAGAATCCTTGTGCAACATCAGCTTTATATCTCACGATTTCTATTCCTCACAAGACCCATTTATATCCACTAGTTTTAACATCAAATGGCGTATTAATCATATGGCCAAATACGCATTTCTTCCTTAAACTATTTAACCCCACGTTTCCATTCAATCCAATATGTTCTACGAGTGCGCACTCCTATATTGACTTGGGTTCATGATCCTCGCTTATATTCATAAATTCAAGTGCTACCTTGTATGCAAATAAATCATCTTATGTCGACATTCCTTATTGGTTCAATTATGTTCCAGACATGATATAATCGATTGAGATTCATAATTATCGGGACTTTTAATACTTTGCAGCTTGGCGTCTCAA
>NC_027756.1:12126519-12127394 GCF_000695525.1 Brassica oleracea var. oleracea | reverse complement strand
GGCCTTGGGCGATTTTATACATATATCTGAAGGAACTCTTTGTTTCCTTCGCCCATTGTTTCAATATGGAAACAATTCATTCTTATATCTTTAAAACTCAATAGGCTGCTCTTGCTCTTAGAGCTGGGTGAATATAAGGCATCACTGTTTTCTAGATGCATACCCTTAGGCAATAATATATTAGCCTAGCCATAGTCTTCTTTCAGACTGGCGATACCTGATTTAGTACTTATATTGGCGTTTTTCAGTGTACTCATATAGAAAATTCATTCATTCATTTAATTTAAGCAGACAATGTAATAGAAATAAATTCAAGGAGATAAAAATCAGAGAAAGCATACAATCAAAGCAATCACACAAGTTTGATGTCGAAATCATATTATCAACTTGATTATTTTAGGCAATCATAAGTCTCATATTCCATAAGATCATCTTGATCATGTTCGAAATTATTTTCACCATCTTTATAGACCAAGTGGGTTTCAGAATTCTTTCCTTTCAGACTCTCTTTGATAGATGTCACAAAAATGTTTGGGAGTCCTTCATATCTTAGCCCAATGGTTCTCCATTCCACATCTATGGCACACTGATTTGGTCGAGCTTTGTGGTTTAAATGACATACCACGGCCACTGCCTTGACCATGGCTCAAATTGGGTTGATACCCACGGCCTCTGCCATAGTGATTCCAACGGCCTCTGCCATAGTGATTCCCATGGTCAAATGTGTTTTAGTGGTCATGGCCACGTCCTTTCCACCATCCACGGCCATGACCGTGTGGTCTATCATTCTGGACGTGGTTACCTTTTTTTTCTGCGGCCTTATTGGTATCAGGTAATGGGGTTAATCCAGGAGGTCTCAATTCACTGTTTCTCAT
>NC_027756.1:12106362-12126416 GCF_000695525.1 Brassica oleracea var. oleracea | reverse complement strand
TCTCAATTTTTAACACTGTCCAAAAGTCTAGAGGATTCTCTATAGTCAGATACTGATCTTTGAGACTCTTAATAAGATGATGACTAATAATTAATATTGCCTTGTATCAATCTTTCTCATTGGCATTATTGTTTTCTATCATACATTCACCAAGTCTTTTTGACTTTAGGATAATCTTTGTATCCAATGCCCACCGTAAATAATTATCTCCAGAGAGATTTAGGTCATCAAAATTCAGATTGATTTTCGACATCTCAAATCATATATCACTCAATATTTAGGTATAATTTTCATGCGGCCTTACTCTTAAAAAAAATCAATTCGGATTTCAATCTTGTGAGGACAATGAGACTCTCAATCTTAAAGACATTTAATCAATCAGTCAATTTCTTGCAAGTCTCAGCAATACTATTTCTATGTGCTCATAATATTATGGTTTATCAAGACTAGCAAAAACAGATTCAATTAATCATGCAATTAGGTTTTAACAATTAATGGATTTTAGCAAGACTAGTAAAAATATTTATTAATCACTCAATCAGTTTCAAAGCTGATTTTAGCAATACTAGAATATAGATTTCAAGCATGAATTTCAATGAATTAGTTTTAAGGCTGATTTTAGCAATACTAGAATATAGATTTCAAGCATGAATTTCAATGAATCAGTTTCAAGGCTGATTGGTATTTAGCATAAACCATGTGTAAATAATTTATCTAGTATCCGAATTTATCAAACCTCAAAAACATATAATCAGATCAATCAATTTAATCAAACTTAGCATACAGTCTTAAACCTCAAGACATTAGATTTTATCATGAACCTATCAACCTAGCATACGGGATCTCAATTCTCAAAGACATCCAAATCAGATAAATATAACCTATATCATACAGATTATTTAGTATTAATTCTAGCAGATGATATTAAACCTCAAGAATCATGCAATCAGATACGCGATCTGGAATGGATCGAGTCGCTTCTATCGGGTCGTGGACGTCCTTTGTTGCTTGATCGGGAACGCCTTGATCGTCGGACGCGAGCTGACTGATGCTGTCGCGAACGAGGAATAAGTCATGTGCTGGAGCTGCTCTCGGGTCGCGAACGTCTGAGCTAGGATCAGGAACGCCTTGGGCTGAAACTGATCGGGGACGCGAGCTGGAACAGATGCGGGAACAAGAGACGCGATCGGAGTTTAGGGTTCGTCAGATCGACGACTAGGGTTAGGGTTTTAGGGTTTTTCGATTTGGGTATTAGCTTAGGGATTTAGAATTCGTGCTGATAACGTGTTGTGAAAGTAATGGAAAAGACTATCTTTATTCATGACATAGATGTTCCTTATATAGAAGATACACCGTCATAGATAAATGGAAAGATTACAAATCATAATCTCTTGGTTATGAATCATCCATAATCTGGTTCATAACAGGAAAAACATTTTTTCTAAATATTTAAATGGACCTTAGCAATAAACATATATCTGTGTAACAATATCCGTGCCTACTGAAGAAATTTTGAAGCATCCGCTTCTGTTAAATACTTTTTACAAAAAATTATAGGGCATACAGTTATATATATTATTTTATACATACATAGACAAACTTTGTTGATTGCTTCTTAACTAGATAACATAGATCAACAAATCACAATCAATGTTCTTTTCACATCTTTTCTATAATTACAACTTAGATATTTCTATAATCACTTTTTACCATAATATTTTTTTTAATCTTTATATAGTTTTTTATTCCTTGGTTTACAAATTTAAAAGAATCTATGTAATTAAAAGACTAATTTGTATGTTTTAGTTTTATATTTGTTAAATAACATAAAATGATAGTAAAATACTTTTGTATCTTAAAGATAGTAAAATACTTTTGTATATTTTCTATCAAAACTATGTGTTTCAAAAAAAAAAAAAAAATCTTCTGTCAAAACTTTTTTTTTCAAAAATTGATTACTTATATATTAGTTTGTCATAAGACAATTTGTTAAAAAGATGTACTATTTGCTTATGGCATCAAAAAACCTTCGGTTCTGTGTGTAGCCATACAATTGAATTTAGTGGGATGTTTTCAAATCTAAGCTGCTTCTCAATCCATAACTCACACTATACCACCATCGCATCGTTAACTGTTGACAAAAAGTTTTAACTAATTAACTGAACGAGAGGTTATCCTACATATTTTCAATAGAAACGTATGGTATTTAAGGGCTAGGAGGGTTTTGTACATTGAGAGTTTTATATTGAGATGTTAAATATCCCATAGATTTAGGTGTTTCATTATCAAATCAATTACAATAAATATAGAAACTTTCAGTATATAGGTTTCTTTAAAAAAAAACTTTCAGTTATAGAAAAGTTAACATCATACATTATATGGCGGAGTTATGTATTATGTCGTATTAATTATCTCTGCATATATGGTATTTTTTTTGTCAACCACCATATATGGTATTATTTTCTAAAATTGGAAAGGTTTCTATAATTTCTCAAATACTACTGTAAATCAGTGGTTGCCAATTCATTGACGAATTTTATTACCTAGTTAGCAATTTATTCAAGCAAATCAAACGATTTGAATATTTAATGTATCGTAGGAGTTTTCCTATGCCATCAATAATTTTTAATATAATACTTTTTATTTATAAATAAAAAATAATTTATATTTGAACATATTTATTTTTATATTTCAACTTCAAAAGTTCGGTGAAGGTCACATTAGTTCATCGGTGTGACTAAGAGTTTATTAATATTTATATACTAAGAGGTCTCAGGTTTAAACCCTAAAAAAATTGAATTTATGCAGATTATAAAAAAAAAATGACTACAAGAGATATTCAGTCTGGTGCTGAGCGTACCACCGAACATGGATCAGAATCAAAACATTTTTTAAAACAAAAAATGTTTTAGAATACATTTTTAACAATTAAGAGTTAGATTATCTTCCGTGATTTTAGAATCAAATAAAAAAAACCCTGCTTTTGTGACAAAAAAAAAACTATGCTTTTGACAGTTAAAAGTAAAATTACATTTTATACAAAATACAAAACGAGATTATTAGTTTTTCACCCCAAAATATTAGTTAAGATTAATGGTCGTTTAATATTTGAAATGTAGACCTCCAATGCAGTGGAATCTCCTTTGTGTTAATTAACAATTTTCTCACGTCCCACCGACCTCACAGATCTGTCTAAAATAAGGGACAACAATACAATACAATATTCTAAAAATAAATCAACTTTTACGAATAATAATTTTAAATTTAACACACAACATAAAGATCTTGAAAATTATCTCTACACACCCTCATATTTACCAGAAAAGTGAAACAACACCCTGATACATTTTCCGTCAGCACCACCTAGCCACGTGTTCAACGTGCTATACGATTCTTTTTATCTTATTAATTTGTTAACTTAATAAGATTAAAGTTGGTTTGTTAAAAAAAAAAATAATAATAATAAGATTAAAGTTGGTAAATGTTTAATTTATCGGGGTTGTAAATATCAAAAAACCAAAATCTAGGGCTGTAAAACTAAATATGTTAGTTAACTCCGGAACATAGGATAAAAAGAACATTAGCGAACACAAAACCATTTCAGATCCAATCTCTCTCTCTCTCTCCTTCTCCTTCTCCCCGGCAAAATCTCCGATCACCGACAAAAAAGAATGGGTGCTGAGGCAAACGCGTCCTTCAACTTCCTAATCTACGGTCGAACCGGATGGATCGGCGGACTTCTTGGCAAACTCTGCGAAGCTCAGGGAATCTCCTACACTTACGGATCCGGTCGGCTTCAAGATCGCCAATCCATCGTCGACGACATCGAAACCGTGAAGCCTAGCCACGTCTTCAACGCCGCCGGAGTCACCGGGCGTCCCAACGTCGACTGGTGCGAGTCCCACAAGGTCGAGACCATCCGTACGAATGTCGCCGGGACCTTGACTCTCGCCGACATTTGCAGAGAGAAAGGACTCGTTCTGATCAATTACGCCACCGGCTGCATATTCGAGTACGATTCGGGTCATCCTCTCGGGTCGGGTGTCGGATTCAAGGAGGAGGATACTCCTAACTTCACTGGGTCTTTCTACTCTAAGACCAAAGCTATGGTGAGTGTTTCTCTTTGATATTTGCAGTTTCGATCCCTTTATTTAAGAAAGTTTTCAGATTGGATCTCTTTCTTTATTTTAGCTATTTATGATCCAATTCGTGTGATTAAATAAGTTTTAAAACGTGCAGTTAGGCCCAAAACTGATAGAAGATGAAATGTAGGTGTTAGTAGTGTAGTTCAATGTTCCAGATTCATGAGAGTTTCGTTATTCACATTTGCAGTCCCCTAACTATGTAATTACTTCTGATTTGTCTGATTCTTTATTTAGTTACTCTCTGATCCAAAAAAAATTGCTGATCGGTTCTAATAAGCGTGATTGGTTAAGTCTTAGATCTTGAATTAGTTCAGATAGGATGTAGATTAGTTCAATGGCTTAGATTCGTGAGAGTTTCTTCAGTTTTTCTTATTCACATGTTCAATCCCTTTATTATTCAATTGCTTCAGAGTTGATCCGATTCTTTATATAGTTACTCTCTGATCCCCAAAAATCTAAGATTTCGCTAACTGAGTTCTAGTACGCTTGATTGCATAGATCTTATATCTTGCATTAGCTTTTTCCAGATAAAATATAGATTAGTTCAACGTTTTATATTCTTTGAGATTAGTTTCATAGATTCATAGCTAACTTCTTGAAATGCAATAATAGGTGGAGGAGCTGCTCAAGAACTATGAAAACGTATGCACGCTCAGAGTGCGGATGCCTATCTCTTCGGATCTATCAAACCCTAGAAACTTCATCACCAAGATTGCTCGATATGAGAAAGTCGTTGACATCCCAAACTCCATGACCATCCTCGACGAGCTCCTACCCATTTCGATCGAGATGGCAAAGAGGAACTTAACCGGGATCTACAACTTCACAAACCCGGGTGTTGTGAGCCACAACGAGATTTTGGAGATGTACAGAGAGTACATTGACCCGAGCTTCACTTGGAAGAACTTCACATTGGAGGAACAAGCTAAAGTGATTGTGGCTCCAAGGAGTAACAACGAGCTTGATGCCACTAAGTTGAAGACTGAGTTCCCTGAGATGTTGTCTATCAAAGAATCTCTCATCAAGTTTGTGTTTGAGCCGAACAAGAAGACTGGAGTTAAAGCTTAAGATGCTGCCGAAGGTGTTCTTTGTTAAGGTAACGGTTCTTAAACACTAAAAACAATTATCAAACCAAAAGAAAGTTGTTGTGTGTTTTGTTTTTGTATTTTCTTGTTTTATTATCCCAATGTTGTTGTATTGTTTGTTTAAATGAACCTTTTGTTACAAATAAAAATGTATCATTTGAATTTTCCTTTAATTCAAAAATAATTTAAACTTATCTTTGTTAATCAATCATCGGTAAGCAACCGTTATTTTTCTTTGATATTGTTAATTTAAAGCATTTGTTAATCAGAGCATTACCACTAGCTTCGTCGGCAGCAATTTTCAAGATCAAGAACGATTGATTGTTAGGATTTTTGAAACTTGAAAAAGAATTCAAGAGTTGATGGAATATTTATTTACCATCTTAATTACGGTTTTTGTTGTGGATCAAGGAAGCTAAAGCAGCATAGAGAGACGAGGTATACATGTTCCCAACATGTTTCGGAATCAAAGTTGTTGGCTGTATTTCTTAACATTTTATGAAGTACTATCTATGTACATATCTTCTCGCTAATTCTTTATGCCTCACCATTCGTCCAAACAGCTAGTTCGATATTGTAAGAGACTTGCAAAATTTATCTGCTATTCTTTTATGTATTTTTCTTCACTCTGTTGATTCCCAATTATAGTTTCTCCTCTTATCAGTCATGGAAGATTATATTAACAGTGCAGCTCAAATAGCTAGCTCTGGCAGTTATCCGAAAAATAAGATAGATAAAAAAGCTACAGATATTTATGATCTTGTCTTCTTACTGAACACAAAAATCATTTGTGTGCAAGAAAAAAAATAACTTGTAATAAGGTATCTTGCAAGGCAAGGAACGTAAAGGAATGATGACCACACCACTTATATGTGTTTATGTATCAATATGAGAGACTTGATCATTTGCTGTACAACCCAAAATCAGTTGAACATCTTCTCTTGGTTTTTCCATTTTTCTTTGTCTTTTAGGTTGATTGTGCACTTTGGGATTCACTTGATTCCAGCATTCGGCAAATTTGACTAAGCTTCTTGCATATGAAATCTTCCTTGTCGACTTGTCGTATTTCGAAATTGATCTTGACTGTGGGAGTTAAAGAGGATAAAAAAGAAAACACAGGAGTTCACATGCTGGTTAATTTCGCAGGAAGGTTAGAATGAAGAAAAAAGGGCACTAAAAATTAAAGGCTAAAAGCACAACAGCCTGCATATCTTCCATTTTCTTTCATACAGTTTTCATGTGGATTCAACCATTCTTCCTTTCACTTTGTATAATTGGATCATAATGTTTCATCGAAATAACATATCGAATAACAAATCACATAGTTCTACAAAATAACTTGAAGAAAGAAAACGGCAGAATATTGATAATCAAGGTTTCTCGGTCTGACTGCCTATTATTGGCATGAGATGCATGAGATCTAAAGTCTTAAGAACCTTGGATTTGAGCTTTTAAAGCCTTTTTATGTGGCCCTTTAGTGTATATATTGAATTTATACTTTGATATCTTTGCAAATTAATGTATCTGATTTAACAAAGAACACAAATTAAAGGCAGAAAGCTACAAAACTAATCATCTTGTTAAATTATTTTAACTAGCTACTAATTTTCGGTGAGAAGAATGAAATAATAAAACGTATCAGGAAGCTTTGTTTTAGATCTTGCAGGTAATTAAGCCTCACTTGTGCTTCAGTTTTCTTTTTGTATGCGCATTACAATTTACAATGGTAGCTCATGTAGAGGTTACTAATCACAACGACAAATATCAAATTAACAAATTAAAAAAAACAACTACCTAATGAGGTATACTAACAACAAAAATATATTACCAAGTTACCAATTTTTTTTTTTAACACTGGGTAACACATTACATCATCATATAATCTCTAATTCTATTAGATATGATGATCAACTACCTGCAACATATGCAATATTGATGAACAGCTCTACGGATAAGGATTCCACGATAAAGCTCTCCTCGAAACACTTGGATCGACGGACGGTTCTGCATGTACGACGTCTTCGATGGACTGGATATCTCTGCAGCAAACGACCACAACGAACGGTTCTGCCTACAGTACTATGGAACTTCCAATAAGCTCTGCATCATATAATCTGCAAGAAATTGCATAGTCTGGGAATCGAACCCCAGACATGGGTGTAGAAACCTTTAAACCTTAACCAGTAAATTATGGTGCTTCCACTAAAACTGACCAACCCTTCTTCAGTCAAGGTAATAAAACTTTACATACTATTCAGTTAAAAATTGAAAGCAAAACCACATCTCCCAATATATCACATTCAATCATAAAAGTTTTTACACAATAAATATGAAAATAAAACAAAAGAAAAACATTCTAAGATTTGTTATAAAAACCTAAATAATAATTATGATGTGTTTGGATGTGTTTGAGCATCATGTGATATGTATACCATGTCAGTTTTAGTGACAATTACAAATCTAAATTTCACTTATGTATATGTATAACTTCTTAGTCTCTAAGTTTCATAATATGAGACAAAAAGAAAAGAATGCAATGAACTATAAATGATTAATTAGATCATGTTAAAAGATATCTACTTGTTAATAAATTGCTAGCTTGTTCTAACACAAAATTATACACTAACTGAGATTTATATATATCAACACACTTTGTCTATTGAAATGGATTGATAAAAAATATTGCAAATATTATATGTTCGAAGAAAAAAAGAGAGTATACCTTTGGTTTCCCCTTTATCATCAGTGTAACTAAGCTAAAACTAGTTGCAGGGCAACTCTCCTTTGGCAGATCATTTTTGACTTTTGATATAACATGAATATATGTGTATGTGTGGGCGTATATGTGTGCGTGTATGTGTGTGAAAATAAGGGACCTGCCAATAGAGAGAAGCCCTGGAACTAGTGAGCTTACATGTTAATCTTCATTTCTATAGATCCATGAAGTCGTGTTTATATATATATATATATGTGTGTGTGTGTGTGTGTGTGTGATAAGGAATTCTCGACAAGGAATATCAGATTTTTTCTGCTATGTGTTTTATAATGCTGGAAATCTGTTTTTGCAGCTTTTTATCAGAACAAATGAGGTGAGAATAAAAAAAAAAGAATACGAAAGGTGACAAATTTTGAAAATTACTTCGAATTTGTATTGAAATTAATTAACTACAAGGTGGTGGTTTTAATTTGGTCAGGTTTCGACATTTAATTATTCGATTTTATTTAATACAGTTTTGGTTTCGGATCAGGTTCTACGAAATTTGTTTTAATTATATACTAGATCTCGATCCGCACAACCGTGCGGGTGATTATTTTCATTTTTATACACATAATTATTTATTTTACATGGCTAACTATAATATTTAACATATTAAAAAAATTTTAATATAACATTTTAAAACACAACAAATTTATAATTCACATACATTAACTTAATTTATATGTTTTGAATTTTCAGTGATAGCATATTAAATCACGTGATATAAAATTGTAAATTGAAAAATCTTATTGATTAAGGATCAAAAATTTAATTGAAAATTATTATATTAAATTAGTATCGTAAATTTAGTAAAATATTGTACATGAGATTAGTTATAATTACAAAAATTAATTAGATATTTCAAAAGTTTTTTTTAGTTAAAATGAAATATATATTTAATTTTCAAATAAAACGAAATTAACTAAAAAAATTAAATTTTTGTTTAAGTGAAAAATGAAATATACATTTATTTTAAACAAATACGAAATTGATTGAATATTGAAAAGCTTTATTTTAATGAAAAATGAAATATATTTTATATTGTAAAAAGGACATGAAAAGATTTTTATTCAGATACAATTTGAGAGAAAATATAAGAATATCTATTTGATTTGTTTGTTATAGAATATTCAAACAGCTGAAATATTTATACAAAAAAATAATTTAAACAACTTTCTAAGGGTGGTTCAAATTAAAAAAATCACACATGAATTAAGTCATGACTTTTGTTTTAATAGTATATATATTTAAAGAGGTTTATTTAACTTTTAGTCAAAACGTTTGTGGTGTGGTTCAATTTGATTTGATTGTGCTTAGTTCTTATATAGGACTCAATTTAGAAAATTAAAAATAAATCTATTTTTATATATTCTGGTTTGATTTTCTAATTCATTTTTGTAATATAGCTTATAGTTTGGTTCGGATCAATTAAACTAAAAGAAAAAATCTAAAAAGATCCATTGATTAGATTTCAAGATTAATTTCCATACTTTTCAGTTGTTTTGTAACTAAGTAATAAAATTGCCATGAATAAAATGCATGTGTATATAAAGACCAATAGCATATGCTGCTGGATATTCTCTAGTTGTGCCATGGTTACTTTAAATGAACAAGAATAGCTTTCCAGTCCAATATATATATATATATTATTTCCTGAATTGAAAATAAATTAATTCGAATAATTATCTTCTTACTTTATACTTTGTACTTTGTAGAGTCTAAATTCATCAGTGACAAAAAAAAAGTCCAAATTCATCGACAGAAAATAAATGGAATATTCTGTTTTCCTACGTTATGAGAACGTTGTTTTCCACAACTTCAAGCTTTTATTTTCTAGAAATGTAAATATCATTAACAATGTAATAAAAGTCTAATTACAAGTGAACCTGAAATCCAATCTATTAGATAGTTTAACTGGTCATAAAAATTGCAAAGAAAATATTTAAAAAAATCCATAGGATCAAATATAAATCAAAGCTTGTCAACAAAACAAAGCTAGGAAGTACAAATTAATCAATAACAAGCAGCAGCAATAAACCTTGACACAAATGTTTCCTAACTCCTAGAGTAACATGGAGGGCGAAGGAAAAGATTTAATGATGCGATTTTCTGCTGTCGAACCCAAGGGTGCTCTCAAGAAGCGACGACGACGGAAGGCCTCATACAACCTACTCCGGTACTGGATGAAATGGACTGTGTTAAAAACAATCACCAAAGGACCGCACAGAGTAAGCTCCCCAAGACAAACAAAAGTACTCGAACCCAATGGCGGAGCCAGAAACATTTCGTATTAGGGTTAAAAAATATTAATAGGAATAATTTTTTTTTAATAAGGCTAATACAATTTTTCCTAAGTAAAAACAAATATTTTATAATTTTTCTTAAATAAAAACAAGTATTTTTAGAAAATGATGGGGTCAGCTGACTCCACCCCTTCCCAATTGCCTCCGCCCATGCTCGGGCTTGCAGTTAGCATAAGAGAGACCCTGATCAAGCAACAGTTTGCTTTTTTTTTTTTTTTGAGAAAATGGCATTTTAGAAAAACAGAAAGGACACACAATAGTTTGTCTTTTCCTTACAATTGCAAAATTTAATATTGTCGAGTCATTACTAATCCTAGCAAATAGCAAATATAGCAATTTTATAATTTTATAATAAATATGTTAGATAATATTATTTCTAACATAAAACCACCATCTTTAAATATCTACTCTTTCTATTTCGAAAAGATCCATATTTTATAGAAAAATATTTCAAAAAGATATATATATATATATATAACATTTTCAATGCATCATTAATGTTAAATTGTAAACTTCAGAAAAATATTTTTTTATTAAAATTAGTTTAAATTTATGGAAAACAGTTAACTACAAAATAATGCATTAATAATCAAACTCTTATATATTTTTTTAATTTATATGAAAACTCTAAAACTTACATCTTTTGAAATAGAGGGAGTAATATATTTGTATTTGAAAGATTGATTTTTATATGTTTTTGTATTAACGATTAATCATTTGCATTTAATTGAATATAAAAATTTAAACTAACTAAAAATAAAAATGTATTTAATTTTCTTATTAAATGTAAAAAAATTAGAACACGGAAAGATATAGTAGAATTTTATTTCATAAGAACATAACATTAAAGTCATTTTGATGATTTCAAGACATTTGTAAGCAATATAGATAAAATGATGAACCACTGGAGATTCCAAACGATTTTATAGAAAATATGGAATTTAGCACAAAAAATTAAAATGTTTTTATTACAAATTCCCGTTACAAATGTAAACGATGGAGAGATTCTCCATTACTAGCAGGACATGGTACAATCCTCTGTCATATTCCAAACTTTGTTTCCATCTTATTAAATTGATTTTTCTCAATAATTTTCACATGTTTTCACGTTTTTGTACAATGGAGAATATTGATGTTGGGTTTCGTAAAGGCCCTGTGTATCGAGCTCTGCCGAACAGAAGCCTGTTGTTCGTTTTCGGACAATACGAGCGAACAAACTCAGTCCGGCCTTAACAGTTCTTTGTTTTTGGAGAAGTCTCACATTCGAAAACTCTCAGAAATTTTGTATTTAAATCATTTAAATTAACAAAGTATGGATAAGACAGAAATGTAAGATACATGTTGACAAAGAAAAGTAAGATACATAAAATTTGATATCGAGGTTTGCTTTTTACATCTCAAAAACCTCGTCAAGATTTCAAATCCAGTGAATTACACTATTTCGTAAACGCGTAAAACAAGTAAACCATTTTTGAATTATTGATCTCTTCTATAATATAGACTCTTCAAAATAAATTAATATTGAGCTAAACACCCACCGGAGTTCAGACTAATTATCAGAATTTTCCAACTGTGAGCTAAACTTTTCTTTGAATTTAGATTTTTCCACGTCTCTGGAAATATTTCACCAAATACATCAACAGCCCACACACACTAGTGATACAAATGAGTACATAAACTTCAACGCACAACACACTCACCGCGAACTCCAAACAATGGTCAACTCCACCACACGTCCCCATCGAACTCCATTAGAAACAACTTCACACCAACCGACACCATTAATAGACAATAACATCTCTCTCTCTTTTTAGGTATACCTTCTTCCTTAGGGCATGTCTTCCATATATAGTAGATCAGAACTTTCTCTCCAAGTCGTTCACATACACTTTAATGACTTTCATTTTTTTTAATGAAAAACTTACTATTTAAACAAACTCTTTTTTTGTTTAATGAAAAACGCTTATTTAACTTCAAAGATATATCTTTTTCTTTTCCAAACTCAACAAGTGCACACACATCACAAAACAAAACTCTAGTATAGCTCCACCTTCATGACACACACATTAATTTTTTTTGTTGTACTTTGCGAACTAATACAAAACATTCTAGAAATCCGCATCTTCAATCTCTCATTTTTGACTATGCATGTGAACTCGTCACAACTATCTTGAAAAGTACATCTTCAATCTCCCTCTATGAACACATTATTGTCAAAAATAAATTCAAATATCTCCACCTTCTAAAACTATGAAGAAATCCCATCACACATCTTCATCGATCTTCATTCAAACTATGTTCTACTTCCTTAACCAATAATCGTCTTCTTCCTTTACGATCTCACATGTAACTTAAGTGATCCGCGCTGATACCAATTGAAAGAGTAAATGAGGCGAGAAAAATAAAGTGCAAAAAATTAAAGCCACATTAAATTTGTTCAAAAGGTTCGTTTCCTAGCTATATCCCATGGACCTCGTTCAGATTTCAAATCGACTTGAACAAGAAGGCAAATTATACCAATTCACAAACGCATAATATAAGTAGACCCCTCTTGAATTACTGCTATGTTCTATTATATGACTCTTCAAGGTAAACTAACATTGACCTAAAGTTCCACAAGAGTTTAGACTTTATCAGGATCACCCAACCCTGAGACAATAAGTACGTCAACTCCAATGCACAACACATTCATCAAGAGCTCCAAATAATGGCCAGCTCCACCACACAAAGCGTCAACACCAACAAGCTAAATCCACATCACTCCATATAAAACTAATTCACACCAACCGACACATAAATAGACAATGAAACATCTCTCTATCTTTTCTGAGGTCTACCTACTTCATAGAGCACATCCTGCATATATAGTAAACCAGAAACTTGTTCTCCAAGTCTTCTAAATACACCTTAAGCAACTTTTTTTTCTTTAATAGAAAATTTACTCTTCAATCAAACTCACGTTTGCTTAATGGAAAACATTGATTTATCTTCTAAAGTCATATCTTCATTTCTTTTCCAAATTCAGCAAATGTAAATCTAAGAATCAAGTAAGGGGAAAGTTGTGTTTTATTGATTTGTGTTCTCACGTTTATATACTACAATATAATCACCGACTTCTAGTTAGATAACTCCAACTTCTAAATACATCATTATCTATAACTCAAGTGTACATGAAGTTACCACAAGGCTTTCAAGTGTCTGACCCTAACAAGGTATGCAGGCTGCATAAAGCAGTGTATGGATTGAAACAGGCTCTGAGGTGCTGGTTCGCCAAGTTAACAGATGCTTTGAAGAAGTATGGGTTTAAGCAATCTTGCGCAGATTATTCTCTGTTCGTATATTCAAAGGGTGGAATCGATCTCAGAGTGCTTATATATGTTGATGACCTGCTAGTGTGTGGAAATAGTACGGAGAGAGTTGACAGATTTAAGAATTATCTGAGCAAGTGTTTTCATATGAAGGATTTAGGAAAGTTGAAATACTTTTTGGGAATACAAGTTGGACGTGGTGGAGAAGGATTCATGCTTACTCAGAGAAAATATGCTTTAGATCTAATTGAAGACACTGGGTTACTTGGATCAAAACCAGCGGCTACTCCAATGGAACAACATCACAAACTCGCGTTAGACACAAGTCCGGTTCTTCGTGATGCAGAACGGTATCGAAGATTGGTGGGGCGGTTGATCTACTTGTCCATAACAAGGCCCGATATATCATACCCTGTTCACATTCTTTCACAGTTCATGAAGGCACCTAGAGAAGTGCAGTGGGAAGCTGCGTTACGAGTAGTGAGATATCTTAAAGGGACTGCAGGCCAAGGAATCCTAATCAGTTCAAATGAGGATCTCAGCTTGTCAGTTTATTGTGACGCAGACTGGTCGGCGTGTCCGGTTACAAGGAGGTCATTGAGTGCATATGTTGCTTTGGTTGGTGGGTCGCCTGTGTCTTGGAAGACAAAGAAACAGAAGGTGGTATCTCATTCGTCGGCAGAGGCGGAGTACAGATCCATGGCTCAGGCAACTCGAGAGATTAAATGGCTGCGGCGTTTGTTGTTTGATTTGGGAGCAAAGCAGCTAAAGCCATCAAAGTTGTTTTGTGATAGTAAGTCTGCGATTTACATAGCAGCTAACCCTGTTTTTCATGAGCGAACAAAACACATAGAGTCAGATTGTCATCAGGTGCGAGATGCACTACAGGATGGTATCATCACAACGGTCCATGTTCGTACTCATGAACAAGTAGCAGATGTTCTTACCAAGGCGCTTGGACGTGTACAGTTTGAGACATTGTTGTTCAAGTTGGGAGTGAGAAATCTACACCTTCCCAACTTGAGGGGGAGTATAGGAGGATAATTATGAGTTATAGATAATGATGTATTTAGAAGTTGGAGTTATCTAACTAGAAGTCGGTGATTATATTGTAGTATATAAACGTGAGAACACAAATCAATAAAACACAACTTTCCCATTTTGAAAGCCATGTGGTAACTTCATGTACACTTCCTCCTTAAGATCACCATGCAAGAAGGCATTGTGAACATCCATCTGATGCACAATCCATCCCTTTCCTGCTATCACACGCAATAAGCTTCGAACTGTAGTCATCTTAGCAACTGGCGCAAACGTCTCTTTAAAGTCTCTTCCCTTCACTTGCTTGTTTCCCAGTGCAACTAAACGAGACTTCGGTCTCTCCATCGTCCCATCAGCATTGTACTTATATTTGTACACCCACATGTTGCCAATAGCTTTCTTTCCCGGTGGCAAGTCGACCACACTGAAAGTCTCATTCTCCTCGAACGCTCCTATCTCCTTTTTCATAGAATCACGCCAAATCTCATGTTGCATCGCTTCTTTGTGGCTTCGCGGTTCTCTCCCACACGTTACAGCAGCCAGAAAAGCTTTATGATCTGGAGAGAAACATTCATCAGATATGTAATCTGCAAGAGGATATTGTGAATTACCTCTAGCCGTCGACGAGGACTCTGACTGTGTGGTAAGCGCAGCAAAGTCGTGATGGGGTTTCTTCAAGTATTGAGCATTGTAGCTCACATAGTCGCGAAGCCTCGTGGAAGGAACCTTCTCTCTGCATCCTCTTCCTAGTTCGGTCACAACCTCTGCCGTCGTCACAGCTTCTTTTTCAGTACCCATCAATTGATCATCATCACCGTTTTGTTTGTTTCCAGGCGCAGGATCCACTGCACTCGCATTAGTCGAGACATCTGTAACAACAGTTTCGGGTAGCTCTACTCTTGATTGTGACAGTTCTTCTACTTGTTGTGTCACACTCCCCCTGTCTTCTACGATTGCATTCAGTACCCAATCCTCATCTAGTGACCTTGTAATCTCCTTCTCATACTCCAAGTCAGTGTTACTTTCCGTATAAGGAAAAACGTTCTCATGAAAACTGACATCTCTTGATATAACAAACTCTTCTTTGTCCAGATCATAGACCCTCCAAGCCTTCTTCCCGAACGGATATCCGACAAAGACACATCTCCTACTTCTCTCTCCCAGCTTGTCTTTGTCTCTATCTTGTCTGTGAACGTAACAAAGTGAACCAAATACTTGCAGTGACTCATAAGAAGGCTTCGAACCGAATAATTTCTCATATGGAGAGCTTCCTTTCAATATTCTCGACGGTGTCATATTTATCACATGCGTTGCAGTGGATATGGCCTCACCCCAAAACTTAACAGGCAGTTTTGACTGAAACAACAACGCCCTTGCCACGTTCAGGATGTGCCTGTGCTTTCTCTCGACTCGACCGTTCTGCTGCGGAGTGTCTACACACGACGTTTGATGAACAATTCCCTTATCCTGAAAGAATTCTGCCAGACACATGAACCCCTTCCCGTTGTCACTTCTCACTGTCTGTACCGAATGACCAAATTGAGTCTCTACATATACGCAGAATCGCTGCATCACCTTCTTCACTTCAGACTTAGCCAATAGCAGATACGTCCACACAGCTCTAGTAAAATCATCTACAACCGTGAGAAAATAGACAGCTCCACACGATGAAGGCACTCTATAAAGCCCCCAAACGTCAACATGAATAATCTGAAAACTCTTGTTTGTTTTATTAATACTATCACCAAAAACATCTCTTGCTTTGCTCTATAACACACGTCACAAGGACTAGAGCAAGCTTTATTCATAACACCAGAAAGCTCATGTAAAGAAGAGAAAACACCAAATGCAGGATGTCCAAGCCGCCGATGCCACAAGAGTTGACCATTGTTTCCATCTGCTCCGCTAGCTCGTGCCACTCTAACATCCTTAAAGAAGTAAACCCCACCACGTTCTTCACCGGCTCCAATCAGAGTCTTCGAAGAACGGTCCTGCAAAATACAAATTGTATCTGTGAATAACGCAAAACAATTACTGTGTTTCAACAGTTTTGATACAGAGATCAAAGTACAATCCAATCGGGGCACAAATAGCACATCTTTGAGCGAGATACGATCAGTAAGTATCATATCGCCCATTTGAACTGATGTCGAAGTTCCACCATCAGCGAACCCGACAATACACGGCAGAGTCTTCCTCACATTGACCAGCTGTCCAACGTCCCCTGTCATATGATGCGAAGCCCCCGAATCTATAATTACATCACCAAGATTTTTACCAGAAAGCTTCTCAGACTGAGAACTTGTCTTTCCGTCGTTTATGATCTGTGTGATAGCCTTCCACTGCTCTGGAGTCAGATCAGAACCACCAGCTCCGTGAGAATTCGTTGCATGAGCTGTATGCGCAGCACCACGTCCTCCTCCTCTTGAGTTTGAACCACCACGTCCTCGACCTGATCCTCTACCACGTCTCTCATTCATCCACTCAGGATACCCGATGATCTGCCAACAATTATTCTTCTCATGACCAGTCTTACTGCAGTGTGAGCAAACACGATCCCTTGCTCTGTTCCCATAGTTAGAACTACTGTTCTCAGCTCTCACCGCATAGCCATTAGAATCTCGTGTGTCTCTTGCGTAGTTCTGCATTAACACTTCTTGACGAGCCACAAAGCCAATAGCTTCTTGAGGAACCACTTCTCTTGCCTTTGCTGAATTCAACCGAGCTTCTTCTCTTATTACTTTGGCATACACTTTTCCCAAATCTGGTAGCTCGTCAGCTTCGATGATGGCAGTTACCACGTTACCGAAACGAGACTCATCTAAACCCATGATAAATTGATGAACCCGTTCTTCTTCTCTCTCTCTTTCTCATACGCCGCCGCCGCAGAGCAAGTACAAGCCGGAGGTGGTCGATAGCTTTGCAGTTCCTCCCACGTCACCGCCAAACGACCGTAATAATCTATCACAGCTTGTCCATTCTGGTGACACGAAGCCACTTGTTCCATCAGCTGATGAACCCGTACCTTGTTCCCAACCTCGAAATGTTTCTTCAGATTCTCCCACAATTTGTGAGCTTCAGTGATAAACGTCACTGTTGACCTAACTCTAGGCTCAATAGAAGAACGGATCCAACCTACTATCATCGTATTGACAGTCAACCATGATTCTAGGTCAAAGCTATCTTCTGTCGGTTTTGGTAGAGTTCCATCAACGAACCCATTCTTCTTCTTAGCTCGAAGAGCATTCATCATCTCCAACGCCCATTCATTGTAATTATCCCCTTTCAATTGAACAGACATAATCAATGCTCCCGGATTATCAGAGCTAAACAAAGAATATGGCGACATCTTCACCATTGTTTCACTTGGTTTTGCAACCATTTGCTTCCCATCGTCAGCATCTCCCATTGTGAAGCTAGAATCTTCTCAAAAACGATTCTTTGAACAATCACTTTCAAGATCGTTGCTCTGATACCATGTAAATCTAAGAATCAAGTAATGGGAAAGTTGTGTTTTATTGATTTGTGTTCTCACGTTTATATACTACAATATAATCACCGACTTCTAGTTAGATAACTCCAACTTCTAAATACATCATTATCTACAACTCATCATTATCCTCCTATAGCAAACTCACACACATCACAAATCATGAACTTCTGTATAGTTCCATCTTCATGACACACGGATATGACACACAGATGTACTATCTTATGTAATACTTCACAAACTGATATATATATATATATATAACACTCGAGAAACAAGCATCTTCAAATCTAACATGTCTACCGTGAATGCTTCCGGAGCCAAAATGTTTTCCATCAAGTTGACTAATGTTTTTCATCAAGAGACACCCGACCTCTTAAAGAAAATAAAATGTATAGAGGCATTTTCAACATAAATTCTGGGCTGCATATTTCTAAAAGTTTATTTAATTTAATGGTACAACTGGTGACCGCTGAAAATGAAAAAAATTAATAAAAAAATAGCAGAAATAAAAAATATATATTCATTTTATTTCTTAAATTTGATAAGAATTGTTTTCTAAAATTTCTTAAAAAGAAAAATGAGAAAAATCATGTGAAAAAAAATTCTTATAAATGATGTAAATTTTTGAAAAAATAAGAAGAATTACTATTCACATTCATTTATTTGTTCACCATTTACAGTTATAGTGTTGTTAAAAGCCTAAGAATTTGAGTTCCAACAATGAACTTGCCATTATCAGCCTTTCTGCTAGCTTCTGCCTTCTACTCTTTTATAAGTTAGGACCAACACTGTAAAAGGTTAATACCATAAAAATTGACGCGTAAAAAAAACTGATAGTGTAGGTTCTTTTGAAATATTGAGGGTTAATCTCAGATGATATGAATGGCACGTAACTTTTTATATTAAATGCATTCGTTTGATAAAAAAATACGATGTGCTCACAAATAACAAATGCACTAGGTTAAGAAGGGTTAGTTTATTTCTATATATTATCGATAATTTTTTTTATATATTTGATAATTTTATTTATATATATACAATATTTTTGTACTTATTATATAATTTTTTTCCGATGGATCAGATCAATTTTTATTAAAAATGATGGAACAAAACTATAATTAATACATCATGGGTTGATCGGATTGGACACTAAACAAATTATGACATAAAACCTTATTTTTTCCATCGAACACATTCTTAAAAAAAATGAACAGTATTGTTTTCACAGTTAAATTATTTTAACTTTTATCTTCCATATGGTTTTAAAAGCTTTCAAATCAACCATCGAATTGATACATGTCATTTTAATGTTTTTAGTCGTATACTTAAGGAAAACTTACATTTTTATAATTTAAAGTCGTTTTAAAAAATTCAAAATATAACATATAAGAAAAAATCTAACATATAAGAAAAATATAGCATATAAGGTATCCTCATTTTTGTATTTTAAAGTCATTTTTTAAAAAATATATAACATATAAGGTTTCCTCTTTTTTGTAATTTAATGTCATTTAAAAAAAATCCAAATATAACATATAAGAAAAAATCTAATTATTTTATTATATGGTTAACGAAATTGTTTATTTTTCTAATAATATAAAATTAAACAAAATGAAAAAGGATGCAAAAATTGTTATCAAATCTTTATTATTCATAATTATTAATTTTCATATATATGTAAATCATATTAGGTAATTTCGTAGCTTTTATTTAGGGAAAGAATACACACTTCTTATATTTTAGGTTAATATAATGTTCTCTAGTGGACATTAAACAAATTATGACATAAAAACCTTATTTTTTCTCTCGAACACATTCTTGAAAAAGTGAACAGTATTGTTTTCACAGTTGAATTAGTTTAACTTTTATCTTCCATATGGTTTTGAAAGCTTTCAAATCAACTATCGAATTGATACATGTC
>NC_027756.1:12094861-12106322 GCF_000695525.1 Brassica oleracea var. oleracea | reverse complement strand
ATTTAAAGTCGTTTTAAAAAATTCAAAATATAACATATAGGAAAAAATATAACTTATAAGAAAAATATAACATATAAGGTGTCATCATTTTTGTAATTTAATGTCATTAAAACAAATTCTAAATATAACTTATAAGAAAAAATCTAATTTTTTATCATACGGTTAATGTGATTGTTTATTTTTTTTAATAATATAAAATTAAAAAAACATGAAGAAAGATGCAAAAATTGTTATCAAATCTTTATTATTCATAATCATTAATTGCCATATATATGTAAATCATATTAGGTAATTTCGTAGCTTTTATTTAGGGAAAGAATACACACTTCTTATATTTTAGGTTAATATAATGTTCTCTAGTAGACACTAAATAAATTATGACATAAAAACCTTATTTTTCCCCTCGAACACATTCTTGAAAAAGTGAACATTTATCTTTCATATGGTTTTGAAAGCTTTCAAATCAACCATCGAACTGATACATGTCATTTTAATGTTTTTATTTGTATACTTAAGAAAAACTTACATTTTTGTTATTTAAAGTCGTTTTAAAAAATTCAAAATATAACATATAAGAAAAAATGTAACATATAAGAAAAATATAACATATAAGGTGTCCTCATTTTTGTATTTTAAAGTCGTTTTAAAAAAATATATATAACATATAAGGTTTCCTCAATTTTGTAATTTAATGTCATTTTAAAAAATTCCAAATATAACATAAAAGAAAAAATTTAATTTTTTTATTATATGGTTAATGTGATTGTTTATATTTTTTAATAATATAAAACTAAACAAAATGAAGAAGGATGCAAAAATTGTTATCAAATCATTATTATTCATAATCATTAATTGCCATATATATGTAAATCATATTAGGTAATTTCGTAGCTTTTATTTAGGGAAACAATACAGACTTCTTATATTTTAGGTTAATATAATGTTCTCTAGTGGACATTAAACAAATTATGACATAATAAGGTGTCTTCATTTTTGTATTTTAAAGTCGTTTTTAAAAAACATATATAACATATAAGGTTTCCTCATTTTTGTAATTTAAAGTCATTTTAAAAAATTCAAAATATAACATATAAGAAAAAATTTAATTTTTTTATTATATGGTTAATGTGATTGTTTATTTTTTTAATAATATGAAATTAAAAAAAAATAAAGAATGATGCAAAAATTGTTATCAAATATTTATTATTCATAATCATTAATTGTCATATATATGTAAATCATATTAGATAATTCTGTAGCTTTTATTTAAGGAAAAAATACACATTTCTTATATTTTAGGTTAATATAATGTTCACTAGTGGATATTAAAAAATTATGACATAAAAACTTTATTTTTTCCCTCGAACACATTCTTGAAAAAGGTGAACACTATTGTTTCCACATTTAAATTATTTTGACTTTTATCTTCCATATGGTTTTGAATGCTTTCAAATCAACCATCGAATTGATACATGTCATTTTAATGTTTTTAGTCGTATAATTAAGGAAAACTTACATTTTCGTAATTTAAAGTCGTTTTAAAAATTTTCAAAATATAACATATAAGAGAATTCTAATATATAAGAAAAATATAACATATAAGGTGTCTTCATTTTTGTATTTTAAAGTCGTTTTTAAAAAACATATATAACATATAAGGTTTCCTCATTTTTGTAATTTAAAGTCATTTTAAAAAATTCAAAATATAACATATAAGAAAAATCTAATTTTTTTATTATATGGTTAATGTGATTGTTTATTTTGTTTTAATAATATAAATTTAAACAAAAATGAAGAAGAATGCAAAAATTGTTATTAAATCTTTATTATTCATAATCATTAATTGCCATATATATGTAAATCATATTAGGTAATTCTGTAGCTTTTATTTAAGGAAAGAATACACACTTCTTATATTTTAGGCTAATATAATGTTCTCTGGTGTTATATAATTATGGAATAATGTGACACCATTAGATTAAACTATACTCTATATTAGATGCTCTAAAATTCTTTGAAATAAAATTTAGAAAGCATTTAGAGTGCCACCTAGGATTTGAGGTTTTTTTTAATTAATACAAAATTAAGGTTCTAATTTTTCAAATGCTTCCCAATTAATATATAGGGGATTACTCCCTCCGTTTCTAAATAAGTGTCACTTTGACATTTTTCACACAAATTAAGAAAGCGACGGAAATATATGTAAGTTGTTACTAATAATACCTCTCTGACCAATAATATTTGAGATAAATAAAATTATTTATAAAATCAATGCAGTTTTCAATTAATTTTCAGTTGAAAATAAGTATAATTTGCATTGGAATCGTAAAGCGACATTTTTTTTGTAACAAGAAAAAACGCTAAAATTGAAACAGATGCCGTATATTCTATGTCTCTTGCAGTAATATTCAAAATTTCTTGTAGTTTCTTTCTGAGTCAAGGTTTCGAAGTAATTAAAGACGTAATAACAGATCTCTTCTGAGAAAAAAGAAAAAGTTATAACATGATCTTTTCTTAAGAGTTGAAGTATTAGGGAAAAAAACACTGGAATAAATAACTCAATCAAAAGCTCACGAAACACAGGAACAAGAACAAGATTCCTATGTATATAATTGAGCACATATGCAACCATTGGAGTTAGGAACCTTGGTGACAACAAAAAAGAATCAAACAAAGAGAGAGGATACACACCGTTCCATTTTTTTAATTCTATTTTGTAAAACTGGTAGCAAAATCCCTTAACATATATCAATAGAGAGAGTTATAAGTACAACAAGTAGCAACAATGGAGCCAATGCAGATGACAAGTGATGGTAGCAGAGTTGCATTCAACAGATGATTTCTTCCCAAGTATCCTCCCAACGTTATAGTTACATCCGCCACAACTCTAGCCAGCGTCCCAGCTTCCGTAGACAGCAATCCTCCGTTGTAAGTTCCTTTTGATAGCCTTGATGACATTACCCGAGACAACAATGATAGATTCACACCTATAGAGACAAAACAAAAACTATTTAGAAACAGTTGGTTTCTAAAGAAAAACAGAGTTTTGTTTACTTATATATATATATATATATACCTTCGAGTACTTCAGCAGCAACGAACATTACTAGACCAGAGATCACGTATTGCGGTACAGTGTATGGAACAAACAAGTTAAAACTGAAGAGGATCCCAACAAAGACAATGATCTCAGACGTCAAAAGGATTTGCCTGTAAATAAAAGCACCATCAAAGCTTCATTTATGAATGCAATGACCAAAGAAGCATCTAAAAAGTTTCAAGATTCTTTTACCTGTCTTCAAACATGTTACTGATGTAACTTCCCACAAGAATGTTGATAGGTAGCACCGTGAGTCCAAGGCACGCCAAGAAGATGGCAACGGAGCTTGTTGTCCAGCCAAAATAGTATGACGTAACCACACTAGACTCAGACAGTAATATCTCCATTGCGTACTTGAGCATGAAGTAGATCAGCAGTTGAACCTGACCACCACCAAAACCGCAAGTCAGTTCTATTATTCTTATAATGTAGGAACAAGTTTGAGATTGATAGATAGATACCTTAACAGATGGAGTAAGAAGGCGGTATGCATCACCGAAAGAGTTTGCAGGTCTGCGAGAATCATCTGCAGACTCTTCACTTTCATCGCAATCCTCTTCATCATCCGGCAAGATCCCTGAAGTAATCAACAACGGCTTCCGAATACCTTCCTCAATTCTCTCTGTCACTGCATATTCATTCAAGAGAATCCAATCAAATAACTCGTTAACAATCAGTAAAAGGAACAGTTTTACTTCCAGAATAGTAAGATTATTACTTGAACTTGTTTCATTACGCTTGCTTCTTTCTTGCTCCTCTGTATCACGCAACGGCTCCTTGAATGAAATGCATAGCCATACCAAATAGAACAGCCACGCCACAGCCATGACCCAACCAGGCAAAGTAGACTGGTTAAACGTCAGCTTGTAAAACTTGAATTTGATTTGGAGCAAACCGGCTAGTGCAGGACCACACGCCATTCCAAGAGCACTAGCACTCACAAAGCCTGCAGATGCCTGCATTCTGATTCTCAAAGGCACACAATCACTGATGTATCTCCTGTTCACAGCTCTTGCTGACCCCAGCCTGCAACATTTAAAATGGTTATTATAACAAAGGTTTCCTCTATTAAAACGTTTCATAAGCTTTTAGAACTTACCCACAACAGAGACGGCCTACTAAGAGAAGAGTAATGGAGTTTGCATCATAAGCCAACGCATACATTAAGTTTCCGATAAAGAGAGCGATGCTACTAAACACAAGAGGTTTGAAGTAAGATTTGTTGGACCAAGCGCTGAAATAAACCGAGGAGAAGACTTGAGCCACGGCCATAGATCCAATTACAACACCACAAACAGTAGCTGCAGCTCCGAGGCTCATTGAATAGTCATCTGCTGTAGGGACGATGATGTATGTGTTGACCATGTACAAAAACGTGTTTCCTAAGTTCAGGAGTAAGGAGTTAAAATGGTAAGTCCGTTCATCGATGGTATCCTCTGAAGGAGTCTGGAGATCATCTTGCATGATAAGAGCATGCTGTGCCAAGAAGTTGAGGAAACTCGTCGAGTTTGTTAACTTGTCAACTGCTGTCTTAATTGCCTCGACCACTGGATCCTGAAGTGGAAGAACAGGTTGGTCGTAGATTGAATAGAAACTTCCTTCGTTTTCTTGAAGCTCATGAAGATTTCGAGAAATGGCTCCAACAACAGCTCCTACACCCTATAGATTCCATACACACAGAACAACATTAAAGACTCCTATAGATGAAACCAGTGAAAGAGATAAGTAAGACAAGAGTTTATTTACCACATGCTTAAACACTTGTTGAAGCTGTGAGTAAGGATGATTAGCCCTGGTTTTGACGTAGTAGTCGGCGAATCTATAGCCAAAACGTTTGTCAAACTTCTTGAGTATCTTGCGGAGACCAATGGCGTTCAACTCAACGAATTTCAGAAGCTGTAGAAGATCTCTTCCAACGTCTCTGTATGATTCACGTAGCTCCACGATTTTCGATATGTCAGGCTGCTCGAGAACAGCATCATGCGTTTCCCTCAGCGTGGATAATCTCCCTGCCAGCAACCCTTGTTGTTCCAACATGAATAGGACTGTTTTCTCAATCTGCAACACGATTAATCAGTTTCTTAAACGTTTCATCTAATAAACAGAAACAATGATAAAACATTATGGATGCATGCAAGCTAACAATTCAAACTAGATCATCTTGAAAATTGTCTATAACATACTTGAGTATCGAGCATCCTGGAGAAATCTTTGAGAACATGGCGAGGATGTTGAGATCCGCCACGTATTTGTTCAGCATATTGCTTTACTCTCTGCTTCATCAATTTGTAATTGATGTAATAGCTACAAGGGAATCATCAAAACGTCATTAGCAACCAAAAAATCAGATGATATGAGAACATAAACAAAAGATGTCATAAGGCATGTGCAGGTGCATACCCTCTCCATTCTTCGATTTGTTTCCGCTGCAGATATTTCCCAAAAGCCACCATCTTCTTCTATCGCTTAAGGCAGAGAGAGAGCAAACTTTTTCTTAACAGCCTGAAAAGAATGTGGAGATTAGCACACCCTTGATATCACTTATATAAAGATTTTGCTATTTTGTCAACTTGATGAAGCAAACAGAGAATGGGTTTTGTGGCATACGGAAAATGAATTTAATACAGTTACATAATAATATTAAATTTATCCAAAGTCAATATAATTCCAGATGTGGAAAGGAGAGAAAAGAACTATTCCAAGAACATTTGTGACACATTCAAAGCTCTGTGACACTTAAAAAGTTACATTGAGATTTCAATCAACAAATCCACAACAAAAGCCTTACTCAATGGAGCTAATGAAACGCTATCATTACACAAACGGTTTCACATTCTACAGTTAGCTAATAACCAGACAGTCACAAAGAGACATAGCCACAGAGCAGGTTCAGGGGATTAATGCAAAACCTGTTTTAGGAAACTAAAAAAAGATTCAAGGAAAAAGAACAGTTCTTCTCAAGCATCTAAATGGAATAAAACCTCAAATCATCTGTGAATTGCTGAGCGTTTGATTAGTGCTCAAGCACAATATAGAACTTCAGAACAAGAAACTTTCCAAATAACACTCTTTTTTAAACATACATATATAAGAAAGTCAGCGACTAAAAATGGCTGGCTATCTCTACAAGCCCATGTGCAGAGAACGATCACGTACAAACCACTTAGTACAATAAATTACCAAATCAAATCAAGAAAACGTGAAGAAACAATCAAAAACTCAAGATTATTTATACTTTTTTCACAACAGAAAATCCGCAAAAAGTCAGCTTGTGTAAAATTAAAACTCTTGCATTTTCTCTTTCACATGCTTTGTTCTTCTAACAAATAAGCCAAAGCAGAGATCTTGCTTTATATATAAATAAATCAATAAACTCACAACGTTTTTCTTTTGCCTGTATGTATCTATCCTCGTTCTCCTTCTGATTTCTTCTTTAATACAAAAAGCTGATGCGTTCCTTATGCAGATTTAAATCTCTGAAAATAGATTAAAAAAATGGTGTGCAAAGGGATCAGAACACACGAGCTTACCATGAAGGCCTACTACTCATACTAATAAATTGTTCTACATAAAAGAATAAATATATAAATAGATGTTAGTGGAGTCAATGATATAAAGCAAGCCAACTTGGCTTTAAAATTCCACACATTGTAGACATATGAAAAACGCCAAAAGACTTAAAACTTTTTCTACACTTACTCACATCTAACCTTAATTCTCTCTACTTTTCACCTCAGCTAACGTAAAAAATCAATCACCTTAAGAGGAAAAATCGATTAAAGCTTGGATTTTTGGATGACCCATCAACGGAATACACCTGAAAACAACGAAACTGAATCAAAAGTTCATTACTTTATGAGTTAAATCGACGATAAGATCTGAGAGAATCAAATACCAAGAATGGGTTTTGTTATTGTAAGACTCAGAAGATGATGATATACACGGGAGGAGTCGGTGATGATAAGAACAAAAGAGAGTCACAGAATCTGTAATATGAAGTAATAATGTGATCATGTCATCTATATTGCATTTACGGCGACCCAGACCCAATCATTGACGAAAAAGAAAATACATGGCTGCCCAAAAAGTCATTAATTGTCACGTTCTTTACCAAAAGGAGCTTTTCATAATTATGTAAAACTACCGGGCGTCTTTTCAAGTTAACAACAAATTTTGGGTAAAAATGAAATACATGTGTTTTTTTTTGTAATCTAGTAGATTAATATTAACTTGAACAAAGTTTTACACCAAGCCAACAAAGATATGCAATCTTTCTAGAGCCATAAGCCGGACATGTGATATGCACCCTCCGGAGACACATTAGTACATCCACTAAAACATAAACTAGACACAAGGAAGAAGACAAAGTTGATTTGGAACATAGGGAGATAGACAATACACTTCAAAAAAGGAGAAGATAGACGAAGCCGGAAACAGAGATGAGTGTGAAAGCGATGCAAGCCTAATTATTTGAGTTCGAAGATGATCTCCTATAACAGTTTCACAAGTGAATCCCGTTCAAACCATACCTAAAATTGCTTCATCAACAAGAAGCCCACAAGAGAGACGATCTTAAAGAAGACGACAGTTGGCAATTAACCACTCAAAGACTGCATGAAATTGAGCTAAGGCTCCACAGCTCCTTACCAAAAAATCCGGAGAAACCCGTTCGTTTCAACCCAAGGAACTGAACAACTTCCCCGCTCCGGATCTTCACCAGATGAAGAAAACAAAAAACAAGAGCAGAGGACAAACGGCGAGGCCTGAAGATGCAGAGAATGCTATCTCCCAACATAACCATTAGACCAAACAAACTCCACAAGTCCAAAACCAACTGAAACTTCCTTTATGAATTCGAACAACCACCTCCCTAACTCTGAATCCTCTACACTCTCTGAAGTTGTCTCCACAAAGAAGCCTCAAACAGAAGCTCCACCAGAACGCCTCACCAATGAGGCCTCGAAACAGAGCCGAACTTATATCGAGAGGCTTTGAACTTCGAGCAAGGGAAAGGTATAACACAGGTTAAGACCTAACTTAGACCGAGGACCTTCGCTACACCAAGACAAAGAGAAGATAACAGGAGAAGCACAAGCGACCACCATTGAAATACTTGAGCTTTGCCTCACCCGAACCGATGGAAGAATTACCACCCCACATCAGAGCCGGAATAAACTGCACCCGCACACCTGAAAAAGCTACGAATCTAGTGGGGCAGCCAAAGCAAACAGCAAGAAGCTAACAACTTCGGATCCCTGATCTCTCACTCCATCGTCTTTTGAAAGCCTCGTCTCATTACTAAGACACAGAAGACAGAAATACCAAGAGACCCTAGTTCCTACAAAGATACCACATAAACAGGGGAATCAAACCTGGGTCATACCATCGAGTCTCCGTATCTCTGGACGTCGAGGAATATGCCCATAAACACCGAGAAATACAACGAGGTCGGACCCTTTGACTCACCATCTCAGATCTAACGAATCCAAGCCGTAAGTTTCAGAGGAACCAAAAACTCAAGGAGAAAAGCCGATAACATGACAGAGAAACAGAAGAGGCCGCTCCCGACGACCGCGGCAGAGCCGACCGCCAGAGGAGATTCAAATCGGAGAAGCGGCTGCGACTTTAGTCGAGAGAGAAAGGGGGTGCTAGGGTTTTTTAGTCTAGACCAAAAATCATGAAATACATATGTTTAGGAAGGTCTTTTATAGACATAATTATCTTACCGTTACTTATTAGTATTTGTATTATTAATTTGAAAATTATATATTGTTTACATTTTCAAAAAATTAAATCGAACATCAAATTATTTATATATGACAAAAATTTATCATTTTACATATTTTAATTCATTTTTAATAAAAAATAATAATAAAATATTTCAAAACATTGAATATTTATTTTTGATTACACCAAAAATATTTTATTTGATTAATATTTAATTATGCATATATTTGGTTTTTAAGTTTGAAATTTTTATGATTGAAAAAATATTCTTTTCAGATAACAGTATTACATATAATTATCTTATTTATTTCTAAATGCTTTTATTTTTGGCCAAAATTTATTATATTAATTTGTAATAAATTATCGAATCTAATAAATAAATTTTAAACTGTTAATATAAATTTATTTTTAATTAAATAATAAATTATTTAACTATTCATTAACGGTAATAATAATTTTAACCAGTTTAAATTTTATGTAAGAGTTCGGGATCAAAAATATTTCTTCGCAGATAATAATGTAGAAGTGTATTAGATTAGTTGTTATGTTCTTTACAAAAAGAGCATTCATGATTATTCAAAACTACCGGGGCCTTTTTAAGTTTTTTTTTTGGACCGAGGGGCTTTTCAAGTTAACAGAAAAGTATGATGTAAAAATGAATACATATGTCTAAGAGGGCCTCTATGGAAAATCTACTAACGTATCGTTGTTCTGATATCCTCTTGTCGTTATAGAATTACATGATCTGATTTTTTTTTTTAACACTACATGATCTGATTAAGCGTATGATTCCAAACTATTATTTTCTACTAGGGTTCGTCAACCCCGCGCAAGCGCGGAGTACGTGGGTGTTGTATATCCCAATAATATTGATTTCTAAGATTCTCAATAGAAATGCTCTCATAACATGTACATATACCGGTGAAGATCACATCACTTGGGAAAAATATGTAATCAATTAACTCCTATGAAATTTTTTTTTAGAAGGAACACCAAACATTGGCTCCAGAAAAGTTACCAATAGCTTCATCACTTTCGATTACTGTTCAGAAAAACATACCTCTTCGAAAAAAACTTGATTAGTTGATATAGGTCGGTATGAACACGTGCATTAGAAATTTAGAAAACTGAACTCCACGTTTGGGGTGAAAGAGGGCTTAGTTTCGACATCAATGGCATGGAGTGGTCTATGTTATTGGAACTTTACTTTTTCTTTTCAGTTATGGCTTCATTTCTAAAGGATGTATTTATTTTTACTTACTAATTATTTTCTTACTAAAATATCTATTAGTATATTTAGTAATGCTTGTTATATTTCTATGTACGGATTGATGAGATGAATGTACTCGAAAACATTATATATTCACTCTGATGATAACAAAAAAAGGTTATGGATATATAACTTATATAAAGAATAATCATACGGTTACTTAATCTATGTAAACCTATGTATATGGAAGAAGATCGGTGGAATTTAAAACCAAGATAGGAGGAATCAAGCAATGACATATTTAGCATAGGATTCTTGTCGCATAGATCCCCAAAGGCCATAACAGGTTAAGGATTCCTACGTGGATTGTCGAGCTACTGGAACATCAAAAGTCACTAAATCTTTAGTTTGAGTGTATATCGATCTATGTATTGGGTCACAAGTAAAGGATTCTTGAGTTAGTGTGATTCTGTATTTTAGTAGGACGCTGGTAAGTTGATTTTAAATGTATTCTTCAAAATAAAAAATGATTCTTTTGTTTTAAATTGTTTTGTTTCTGCTGAAGTAAATCATAGTGTGATAATTTCTTTTCTTGCACGATCTTCTTGGCTTCCCATAGTTTCATGGGCAATGATGGTGGAGATGTAGGAGTTGGCGTTGGGAGCCAAGGGAATCGTTTGTTGTCGTATTACTAAAGGACACTTTGATACGATTATGAAGTCTTCAACACACACAATAATAATTAACACTAAAGTTATCGCTGATTTTCCGGCTTAGTTTTTCTTAGTATTTACTAAAACACGTTTTTCAGAAAAGCAGTGAGATGGTTTTAGGTTCTTACGTAGACACTGTCTTCTTTTTTCTTTGTTATCAGTGATTTGCAGTTTATATACAAAATTCACAAAAAAAAATTCTAATTAAAAACAGGTGGAGTACTCCAACAAATGTTCTCCATTCCGGTTGATCATCAAACGTAAGAATAACCAGCTTTCGAAAATGAACAATATAACCTGATGATTTGCAGATCCAACAGTGACATTATGAAATTTAAGATTTAGAGCAAACATCATCAACTAAGTCCATGTGTGTGTTGAACAAAAAAAGGTCCATGTGTGTAACACGGACATTGTAAATGATTTAGATACGGTAATATACCCCTGTAGCCTACTCCAAACACACCATCCAACTAAAAAGCTCACTGATCTCCAAATCCACCTTCCTCTACCTGAAAAATCCCAATGGTTTTTGAAACCTTAGGTGGCAATGTGTAGATCTCTGTAATGATGACAAATTGAACTTCCACTTCTTACATATTCTATTAATTTTTATCTTCTCTGGGTAAAAGCCAAACGCCAGTAAACTCGCAGTTCCTGATAAAACACAGCGTTAGAGTAGTGGTATGTTTTAGAGACACTAATACGATG
>NC_027756.1:12089502-12091972 GCF_000695525.1 Brassica oleracea var. oleracea | reverse complement strand
TGAATGTACTCGAAAACATTATATATTCACTCTGATGATAACAAAAAAAGGTTATGGATATATAATTTATATAAAGAATAATCATACGATTACTTAATCTATGTAAACCTATGTATATGGAAGAAGATCGGTGGAATTTAAAACCAAGATAGGAGGAATCAAGCAATGACATATTTAGCATAGGATTCTTGTCGCATAGATCCCCAAAGGCCATAACAGGTTAAGGATTCCTACGTGGATTGTCGAGCTACTGGAACATCAAAAGTCACTAAATCTTTAGTTCGAGTGTATATCGATCTATGTATTGGGTCACAAGTAAAGGATTCTTGAGTTAGTGTGATTCTGTATTTTAGTAGGACGCTGGTAAGTTGATTTTAAATGTATTCTTCAAAATAAAAAAAATGATTCTTTTGTTCTAAATTGTTGTATTTCTGCTGAAGTAAATCATAGTGTGATAATTTCTTTTCTTGCACGATCTTCTTGGCTTCCCATAGTTTCATGGGCAATGATGGTGGAGATGTAGGAGTTGGCGTTGGGAGCCAAGGGAATCGTTTGTTGTCGTATTACTAAAGGACACTTTGATACGATTATGAAGTCTTCAACACAGACAAAAATAATTAACACTAAAGTTATCACTGATTTTCCGGCTTAGTTTTTCTTAGTATTTACTAAAACACGTTTTTTAGAAAAGCAGTGAGATGGTTTTAGGTGCATACATAGACATTGTCTTCTTTTTTCTTTGTTATCAGTGATTTGCAGTTTATATACAAAATTCACAAAAAAAAATTCTAATTAAAAACAGGTGGAGTACTCCAACAAACGTTCTCAATTCCGGTTGATCATCAAACGTAAGAATAACCAGCTTTCGAAAATGAACAATATAACCTGATGATTTGCAGATCCAACAGTGACATTATGAAATTTAAGATTTAGAGCAAACATCATCAACTAAGTCCATGTGTGTAACACGAACATTGTAAATGATTTAGATACGGTAATATACCCCTGTAGCCTACTCCAAACACACCATCCAACTAAAAAGCTCACTGATCTCCAAATCCACCTTCCTCTACCTGAAAAATCCCAATGGTTTTTGAAACCTTAGGTGGCAATGTGTAGATCTCTGTAATGATGACAAATTGAACTTCCACTTCTTACATATTCTATTAATTTTTATCTTCTCTGGGTAAAAGCCAAACGCCAGTAAACTCGCAGTTCCTGATAAAACACAGCGTTAGAGTAGTGGTATGTTTTAGAGACACTAATACGATGAGGCATTTGTAACTAAGACATCTCCGGCTTAATTTTTCTGAGGATGCCAATAATATATTTCCTCTATGGAGAAGGAGAGAGCAAGTTACTGAACAACAAAGACTTCACATGGCAAAGCAAAAGGACTAATGAAAATTGAATCTTCGCTAATAAGCAGTGTGAATTCGTTGCTTTTCACCTTAGCACAACAGAAATTTTTTTTTTCCAAAGATGACCATTATACTATACAGAAGTAACAAAACATTGGAGTCAAAATGTAAAAACTCTGCTACTAAATATTATCATCACTCACCAAAAGATTTCATGCCAAAAAATATAATACCCAAATACTATATACAAACCAAACAAATCTCCTAACTTATCGGGATCTTATCGACGATCGCTTTACTCCCGTGTGCACGATGCCGCTAACACCGAGTCGGCTCCTATGCCGCTAGCTATGCCATGCGTGGTCCACCGGTATGGTAAAGACTCGGTTGCCCTCTTTCCTATGCTGCTGAAGGCTTTCCGTTGCCCTCTTTCTTAATTCGATCATGAATGAAAATAAAAGTTGCAAAATCTAACAATGAGAATTGTGCAGATGGAGTGATGATTTGGGTCATCTGTATAAGCAACCTCAAAAACACACAAGAAGAAGATAAAGTTTCAATCTTTATTTCATTTCTCCTGCCCTAGTTTCATTACAAAGCTTCTGTCTTTATACAAGAGAGTGAAAGCCCTAGCTAAGACAGATGGCGACATCAGGATTCATCAGCTCCATCTAGGGCTGAGAATGCATTGGAAAGCTTTACATTGAACACTCCAACCGTACTAGTCTTGCTCTGTGTTTTGTCGTGACATTTGCTTTGGGAAAGGATGTCTCTTTGTGACCGTTGATCCTGAACACGAGAGCTGGAGGCTGAGCTGGCACAAGGTTTGTCGTCTACCACCTTTGCTTTTCCCTTTTCTTCACGCGAAAGTCTTGCTTTGGCGGGAGTTTCTTCTTTGCTTTGAACTTGAGCTGAAACTGAGCTTTTCTTACTAATATCCCCCCTCAAACTTGGTGTAGGTGGAACATCAACACCCATTTTGAACCGAAGAGACTGAAATGCGGTTGTAGGAAGAGACTTAGTAAAGATGTCAGCTATTTGTTGATGAGCAGGGATGTGCTTGACCACCAACGCTTTGAGCGCAACCCTTTCTCGAACAAAATGATAGT
>NC_027756.1:12053639-12088438 GCF_000695525.1 Brassica oleracea var. oleracea | reverse complement strand
AGCCTCCACCCAATACCTTTGGGGGACCTTGGCATGAAACATAATTGCAAGCGCAAGTTCTGTTATCTGACGATGCTTTCTCTCAGCCAATCCGTTCTGTTCCGGAGTGTGAGGACAGGAGATTTGTTGTTGTATGCCATTAAGTTCAAGATGTTTCAGAAACTTATGGCTAATGAATTCACCACCACCATCACACTAAAAGGTAGTTATTTTTGCTTGACACACGTTTTGAGCAAGGGCTTGAAACTTTAAGAAAATTTCATAGAAGTCTGACTTGTTTCTTAAAGGATAAAACCAACAGAATCTGGTGTAGTGATCAATGAAAACTACATAAAAACGAAAGCCCTGAACAGAAGCAATTGGAGAAGGGCCCCAAAGATCACAATTAACCCTTTCCAAAGGTCTGGTTGCTACAAAACGTGAATCAAAAAAGGTAATCTAGAACTCTTTCCAAGCTGACAAGCTTCACAGACAGACTTGGAGCTTTTATTGATGAAGATAGCTTTGTTCGCAGACAGTTGTTGAAGAACTGTAGGATTGGGATGGCCAAGTCTCATGTGCCACACTTCATCACTCGCACTGATCTGCCTGTTGGAGAAGAAGACCCGAGCAGGTGATGATTGCAATGAGTAGAGACCATTAGTGTGAGGACCCTGAAGAAGAAGCCTCTTTGTTGCCTTATCATATATTCGCACATTATCACAGTCAAAATCAATAGAGCAAGGATAATCTGAGGTAATCTTAGAGACAGAAAGAAGCGACTTTGCAATTTTGGGACACACCAAAACATCAGAGACAGGAATATTACCTGACGTGGAAGCCAAGGTAGTGGAGCCAGTGCGCGTAATGGGTAGAAACTCTTCATTTCCCACCATGACCGAGTCCGACCCTGAGTAGACCTGAGAATGTTGCAGATGATTAGTAGAGTTCGTCACATGGGAAGACGCACCAGAATCCAGGAACCACTCATGACCACTGTGAGTAACATCTGTGATACGAAGAGCAGTCAGAGCAGTAGGAAGATCATCTAACTGGTAGCTGTTGTCAAAGCGATGCCAGCAGCGCAGGGCGTTGTGTCCAGGCTTGCCACAGATCTGGCAGATGGGTCTATTGTCTGACTCAGAAGAAGCAGAGGAACCAGAGGGAGAGCTAACGTGCTGGTGGAAGCCTCTACCACGAGTTGAGTAGGAGCCTCTACCTTGTCTCCTTTCTCTGAAACGAGAGTACTGGCCACGCCCACGCTGAGTATAGAACGCAAGATGAGGTGAGATCTCAGACTGACTATTGTAGCTCTGCAGTTGATCATCGAAGCTGGTCAGACGGGGAATAACATCTTCAAACGTGGGTGTGGGAATCGAGTCCATGGAACTTTCTATGGTAGTCTTGATAGGCTCGTAGTCTCGACCAAGCCCGTTGAGAGCAGCGAAGACTTTCATACGTTCGGGAACCGGACTACCAATAGAAGAGAGCTGAGAGCACACAGACTTAATCTCCTGAAGATACTCAGCCATCGGTTTAGCAGATTTGGTGATCGTCTGAAGCTTTCTCTGAAGTTCAAACAGCCGAGAAGACGTGGAGCGGTTGTAGTAACGAGCAAGAGAAAGCCAGACCTCATTGGAGGTTTGACAATCCACAACGAGACTAAGAATATCTTCAGAAAAAGAACCCAAAAGCCATGACTTTACCACTTGGTCCGTTTGAAACCATTTGGTAGATTCAGGGTTTGGAGTCTGAGTTGCGGAGCCTTCGAGACCGGTGACCGTGAGCGAAGCGGCAGGTTGTAGAGTTTGACCGGTGACATAACCAAGAAGACCTTGTCCGTTCAGGAAAGCTTCAAACTGAGACTTCCAGAGGATGTAGTTCTTCTCAGTCAAGGTAACTGTGACGCTGTTGGTGATGCGGAGAGATGGTGGGTGATAAACTTCAAGGTTTTGAGCTTCCATGGCTCTGATACCATATAAGCAACCTCAAAAACACACAAGAAGAAGATAAAGTTTCAATCTTTATTTCATTTCTCCTGCCCCAGTTTCTTACAAAGCTTTTGTCTTTATACAAGAGAGTGAAAGCCCTAGCTAAGACAGATGGCGACATCAGGATTCATCAGCTCCATCTAGGGCTGAGAATGCATTGGAAAGCTTTACATTGAACACTCCAACCGTACTAGTCTTGCTCTGTGTTTTGTCGTGACATTTGCTTTGGGAAAGGATGTCTCTTTGTGACCGTTGATCCTGAACACGAGAGCTGGAGGCTGAGCTGGCACAAGGTTTGTCGTCTACCACCTTTGCTTTTCCCTTTTCTTCACGCGAAAGTCTTGCTTTGGCGGGAGTTTCTTCTTTGCTTTGAACTTGAGCTGAAACTGAGCTTTGCTTACTAATAATCTGTGGGCATATATTTAAAGGATTAGACTGAGAAGTTTCTGAAACAGCTGGAGAGGGCGATTGATGAACCGTTAGGTGTAGTAATTAGATTGAAACTGGATATGAGGATTGAATATTTTTGCTAACTAAAACGTAGATCTAAAGGCGGATTTCTGCCTTCTATAACGTAGGGTTTATTTGTGTGGCTACGAGAGAAACTAGAAGGCGGAAAGAGGAAGAGACTGTTGAGAGTTAGCATTGACAAATTTTATAGGCTTAATTTTGTTATGTAAACTCGTTTGTATTTTTTTAAGCCCATTTAAAGGAAAATAAAAAAGGTAGATGACGTGGATAGCTTTAGGATTGAGTAAAAACTGATATATTATAATATAGATTTCTGGAAATTTGTTTTTATAACTACCTTATTTCATTTTTTATTCGTGTAATAAATGAAAAGTCATGAAGTCGTATGTGTGATTGTGTCGGTATTCAATTTGTTGTTATTACATGAGTTATTGTAAAGAACATGTCGTGGACTCATATGTGCGCTCGTATTCAACTTGTATTAGTATTTTTTTTATAAAGTAAGGAGTGAAAAAGAAAGCGACACAATATTAGTTGGAAGTGGAATATTTTATAATTAGGTGGCAGAATTCACGGGAGAATTACTAAAACCAATCCAAATATTTATATCAAATCTAAAAGTATACTCCATTTTTAATGAAATGCAAAACTAATCTAAAAGTAGTAAAAATATTATATAACCTTTATGACCAAACAAAAAAACGGAAATGTATTTTACAACTATGTCCTTAGTCAGTCTACACGTAATAGAAAAAAATCTACGTATATGTAGATCTCCTAATAACTCTATTGTGTATACTTATTATGTAGTCTACATCGTAATTTGATCTAATAATTTAATTTTAGAAATGTATAAAAATAATTATTGTGATATTGTTAATTAATCATCAATATAATGATCAATATGAAGTAAATAAATTAAAATTTTATATAACTGAACAATTTTAAAAAATATATTTTAATTTGGTAACCATGTGTTAGACAATATGGTTTAGAAACAAAAAGTTATAACATGTTATGTATTCTAGTGGTAGACTTCTTAGGGTAGATTTAGATTTAGATTATTTTTTTTTTTGTTTTATTGACTAATTTAATATTTGATACAATAATTAAGACTTCTATATATATAAAGTAAGCTTTGTATCCCTCCTAGAATGTCCAGCTCGGATGCCATGTCACAAATTCGAGTTCCATAATCGTGACACGTGTCCATCCATCAATCCACTGCGTTTCATTTAGGGGATGTCTTTGTCATTTTTGGGCTTCATTTTGTGGGCTTAACAGAAGAAGTTCAGCCCCGATAGACAGAAATCCCTTTCGACTTCCTTCTTCCATCAAGTTTTAGGGTTCATCCACTGTTCAATCTGCGACGATTCTTACATGTTCTCTGCCACCAAGACTGGAGGTTCGAGAGATTCAGTGGCTCAAATCGGTGTAATGATGTGGCTCTCTCTCTATATATATATGTATGCAATAATTTTGTCTTTTAATCGATCCTTGCCTTCTTCATCTTTCAGTTTATCGGCAAAACATGAAGGGAGCCGATTGTAATTTAGATATAATGCCTCCAAGGAAGAAGCAGAATAAAAGATCCAACAAGGTAAGGTTTTAGATAAAACCCTAGTCAAAGCAATAAGATTTTTGAAGTAGTTCAATCCTCCTGACTAAAACCTGTAAACGAATGTGTGATAAGCTGAACTTAAAGAAGAGGACTTTGAGCAAATCTCAGAAACTGGAGCTGAAGAAACTTGAGGAAGACATGGAGAAAGAGCTCCTCTCTGCAAAAAAAATCTGATTTGTTAAAGAATGCTTACACTCTTTCTTTACTTCAAAATTCATTCATTATTTTTGTTTATATGAGTTTGGTATTGAGTTTATGCAGCAAGTATGAAATATATGAGGATGTGTCTTCGCTTTTACAATCTTCAAAAGTCATCGGAAGAGTAAGAGAGCAACCGCAATTTCTCTCTTTGTTACATAGTTTAGTCAATTGTGTTGTTTTGATTCTCCTTTTGTGTGTTTTAGTCTGATACGAAGCTGGAGAAACGCAGGAGACCAATACTCTAAAGCTGGTGTTTTGTCTGATGAACCAGTCAAGGAAAATGACAACTCTGATTTTTGTATGGGCGAGCCTACCACACCTGAAATCCATATCCCGGCTCTTCAATCTGATTCTGACCAACTTATTCATCCCAACGAGCTCGATTCCAAAGTTATGATGATCTCTGCTTAAGAGGTCCGTGAAGAAAATGAAACGATGTATATGAATCTACAGACAATTGTCGTGATGATGAAGAAGGCTTACAAAGAATGGTTTGTCAATTTTTTTTAAAAAAAATTGGCTATGATGTATGTTTGGTTTGATTGGTTTTTAATGGGTTTTGATAACGAGAAGTATGATGAGAGAGACACAAGGACCTGTGTTTGTAGTTCATGTTTCAAGACCAGCTGAAGTTGAACAGACGTGGAAGGATCTTCCTATAATTATGATGGAGCAGGAGATCATGGAGACTCAATTATCATCCCACCGTAATTATTTCTGGAAAGACCGGTTGTGGTAAAACCACTCAAGTTCCTCAGGTCAGGTTTTGCTCATGTCTGAGGGTTTTGGTTTCAATGCTTAATCTAATCCTCTTTCTGAATCTTTCAGTTCCTTATGAAGCTGGCTTTGGCTCAAAGCAAGTCAGTTCTTGAAGTGTGGTTATCGGTATTACACAGCCACATCGTGTGGCTGTCCTCGCCAGTCGCCACTGACAAGAGGGTGGCTCATGAGCTTGGTGTTCGTCTCGGTCAAGAAGTCGGTTTCCAAGTTAAGTACGACAAAAAAAATTGGCTAGAACTCATCTATCAAGTTTTATGACCGATGGGTAATACGCAGAAGAGCAACGTCACGATCTGAAGAGAATTTCCATAGCCGCAGCTTCAGCCATTAATGGCGGCAGGAAGAAATCACTTGGTTGCAGAGGAGGGAGGACATCACACTTGGCGGTTGTGGTTGGTTTGTGTAACTGGCACCTGCACTTCCTGTCAAGTTCTCCAATGACATCGAGGGGATTCAGTTTATAAACAGCATAAGAAAAAGTCATGTTGATGCTTATATCAAGCGCGTCACTGAACTCCCATTTGAGGTTTTATGATTATCAAGTTTTATGATTATGAAGGTGAGGAATTTACTTACCGAATTCATGTTTCCAATGAATATCTTACTCTCATCACTTGAATTGGTTTGATCTTCATTGATAAAAATAAATTTATTTTGCCAAAATCAATTTAGTAGAAAAAAATTACCTATAAAACAGATTCAAAATTAATGTTTTAACAAAGATTAATCTGAGTATTTGCAAATTAAACACCAAACTAGATTAAAAGTTTCATAAAATTTCTAGAAGGAAATCCATTTAACACACTTTGTCAAACCTCTAAGTGAAGCATCGGAAAAAGAAAAAACTTTGCCAGTTGAGCTTGAGGAGCTGCTGCTTGCTCTGGTTAAGGCAAAGGAGAGGAGGTTGACGAGAGCATTCCAAAAAAAAAAAAAGCCCGTTGAGGAGAGAATTAATGTTGTGGTCTCTGGCTACAAGCCGACACGAACCAAACAAATATGGAAAAAATGTTTTTAACGAATTGCAAGCGAGGCACTTCCAAATTGATATCGAAACTGAATTTTATCAAGGAAAAAGAAAGGCTTGGGCGAGTACATGGCAAGACTGTAATTAGCGTGACCTTGACATATATTGATAAAAGCACACGAAATGAACTGAAAAATAACCTTAAGTTTAGTTGAATTAGCAAAACATGTAAGAAGTGGAGATGATGCCATACCATAAGAAGCTGATTGTGGGGGCTCTCAGTTGGTTTGTAGGCTATGCTCCACCTCTTGAGTTCAATTAAAGAAGAGGAGAAGAATAGAGGTTGTAGGTGATTAATGTATAAAGTATAAAATTTAAATATGTGCGTAACATCTATAACAATAATATTATTCGATAGTCCAATAAATATATTATAAGAATGTAATATGAGAAATGGTGTAACATTTGTATTTTGTTGTGTGGTAAGTATATGGCGTTATATTTGTGAGGATCCGATTCGGAAAAGCACGAGAGCTAATTGAGACAAAAAAAATTCTTCTTTTTAACTTTTTTTCTAGAGAGCTTGGTTGTGTGTTATTAAGGTAATTCTTATGAAAGTGAATAAAATACAAGTCATTGGTTTCTAATTTATTCTAAATTCTAAAGCACAAGCAGAACTAAAATCCTAACACTCACCTTACACACAATACAAAATCTCCATAAAATGCAATTGTTGTCATGACTCTACGGTTTACTAGGTTAACCAACACAAACAAAACTCAAAATACTTAAGTTGTTATTACCTTAACGGTCCACTTCTACTTCGGTGTAGAAAACAATTTATATTAGCTAATATTTTTGCTAAAACAATAAAAATCGCACTAGCTCCCACAAAGAAATACTACTACCAGATTTAATCATATAAATCAGAGGTCCACAGCAATATCCAACCTATAAAACTCAGGTTATTTCCACTAATGCACTCACTCAGCCAAAATCACACTCTATTATATACATCAGACAACCACACTTGATTAAATAATAAAGCCCAAATACAATAACTCAAAAATAATTCAAAGAACATGATTTTCGTTTTCAATCGTCCATTCAAACTTGAAACAAACGAACTAAGTACAACATCAGTTGTAAACCAACCCCTTTCCATTAAATTTGCATATTAACAATCATATATTTGTAATGAAAAATAAAAATATAACACATCCCGCCCTTAGGGCGGGCCGATCCTAGTTTTATTATAAAGTAAAACATTTAGGGTTTGAGATTTGTGGTATAGGTTTTGAAGACCTACAATAAAGTCTATTTAGCTGGTGACGTCTTTTTCAGTCTATATTTTTCAACCTTTTTTTTACAAAAAAATCATTATATTTAAACTAATTAGTTGAGTTCCTTAAGAGTAAAAAAGTGAAATCATATACTATAACTATTAAAAAATAAAGAAATAAATTTAGTAAATCATATATTAAAATTATTAAAATAATAAAGAATAAACAACAATAATGAAATTATTATAGTAGACTTCTTAAAAGGTCTACTATGTTATAGTAAAATCTACTCCAAAATTTTAATTTTAGTAGACTTCAAAAGAAGCATACGGTGTCGTAAATTTTAACCTAGTTACATTTTTGTCTCCCTATATAAATAAAATTTATACACTCTCTCTATAAAGTGGATGCACAAGTTTTTTAAACTCTCTCACTTCTCTATAAAATTATCTCCCTTCTCTCTAAAATTCTCTTCATTCTCTCTAAAACTCTCTCATTTCTCTTATTTCTCTCTAAAATTTTCTCAAGTCTTTCTCACAATATTATCTGGTCATTTTAGGTATTATGATTCATGGTTTTCATCTTCTCCTTTAAAAAATGTAAGTTTAGATCTATAGATTTTAAATGTATATTTTTATGTTATTTATTTCTCACAATATTATTTTTTTTGTAGGTATTATCACTCATGGATTTCATCTTCTCCTCTAAAAATGTAAGATTTAGATTAATAGATTTTAAATATGTATTTATATGTTTATATTCAAATAAATTTATAGATCAAGCTCTGTGCATTAACTTGCTACTATTGTATCTTATAATTTCTATATTGTAAAGTATTTTCAGATTTAAAATTATTTTCATATTTCAAAAGTATATATTTTTCAGATACGAAAATTATCAGACAGTGTAAACTTCTAAATAAGTCTGCTTATAAATTAAAGCTAGTAGACTTCATATGAAGTACACTAAACCCACAAAGTTTAAGCAGTCTACAAAAATATGACTTAAATTTTATTTTCTATGTTTTTTAATAATTTTATCTTATTTTGCAGGTATTTTCTTCCATGGTTGTTCTCTTCTCCTTCCAAAATTTAAGATTTACATCTATAGATTTTAAATATGTGCTCTAGTATTTATATTTAAATAAAGTTACATATTCAAATTCTATGTCTTTAATTTATTACTATTCTGTCTATTAAATTATATTTTTAAAAGTTTTTTAGATTTAAACTTATTTCATATTTTCAATGAATATATTTTTCTGATCTAAATTCTTTTTGAAATGAAGTCTACTTAAAAGTTAGGGTACTAGTCTTGGCTTTTAAGCATATTTCATTAGAAGTTTACTCAAATAGCATATTTCATTAGAAGTTTACTCAAATATGATTTTAATTTTTATCTTATTTTCCATAATTTTATTTTATTTTGCAAGTATTTTCTTCCAAAGTTTTTAAATCATCTTACCAAAAATGTAAGTTTTACATATATTCATTATAAGATATTTTGTGTTTATATTGAACTAAATTTATAGATTAATACTTTATATTTTTGATTTGTTACAAGGTTGACAAAAAAACTATATTTTGAAATATTTTCCAGAACAAAGTATTTTCAAATCTTTTAAATGGACACTTTTAGATATGAAAATTTTCCATTAGTGAAGACTTCAACTAAAGTCTACTAAACAATAACTTTACGTAGACTTAATAAAAAATATACTAAAATATGATGTAATTTTTATTTTATGTTTTTCTCATAACTTTATCTTATTTTGCAGGTACTTTTTCCAAGACTTTATTTGAGGCACCAAGATTATTAAAAATCAAACACACTCAAGAATACTTTTTAATATATTTCTCTGTAATAATTTCTCATAATAAAATATTAGTTTTTAGATAATTGTTTAATGCATAATCTATAAACCTTGTATTCATTTTTAGTTGTGTTTCACTTGTATGATATTATTAATTTTTGTTAGATATCAATTTTTTTACAAGATCTAATCAACCAAACAAGTAAAACCACCATAAACTAAAATAATAACTAACACATATGTGAGAAGAAGAAAATCTATACAAAATTCCTAAGAAGTTTCAAGAGTAAAACTAATCACAAATTTTTGCAATACGTTTCAAGTGTATAATTATAACACATTAACTTTTGAAATTCATCCAAGACCATTAAAATTTTACTAACATACACTGCAAAATAATTAAAGCGTGAAAAAATATGATGAATAATACATAAATGCACTTTTAATAGAATTTAAGACGTAGACTTCAACTGGAGTCAACATTTGTAGATTTACAAAGACATCTACACTTATTATCTAACATATAGTCAATCCAAAAATTTCTAGTGTACTTGGCGCTGCCTTGATACACAAAGGCGTACAAAGTGTGTCTTAGATAACTCGATCAAGTTCTGCACTTGTCGATCATTCGTGACAGGCATAAAAGGAGTATTCGCCTATTCAGAGTCATTTGTTGTAAAATGACGTCTGGTAAGGAATATGTTAACACCATCTTCTCGATTTTCTTGTCCAGATCATAATCTTCTTGTGCCATTTCATGAAGTTCAATGTGTACAGCCATCATGCACAAGGAACATTCTTCCTTCTTTCCGATTATTGACCACAAACTCTCACAAAGAGTTTTTCACCACCCATTCTCCGTATACAACAGGTAACAGAGCTATATCCAGAAATAAAACAGTTTACATAATTAGCGGAAAATATTTCATGTTTCATAAAACTATAAAGGTAGACTTACAAATACATCTACAATTATTAGCTAATAACATAGTAAAATCAAAAGTATTATACTTTCATAATTATAACAGATTTTCTTTTCAAAATCACTCGAACCCATTAGGATTAACTAATACACACTGTCAAACAAAAAAAAATCTTGAAAAAACTTAATGAATAATACACAAATTCACTTTTAATATAATTTTCTATGTAGACTCCATATTCAATCAACGAAGATGTACACGTTATTTTCAGTTTACTAATGTAGACTATCAAATAGGTCTACTCTCTGGGTTAGTTTTTGCAATTGAAAATTTTACGGGTTACTTTCTATATCTGAAAAAAAGTTGTGATTTTATACATGTAGACTTCCATTTTAGTCTACACGTCAAAATGGTTAGTTTTTTCAATTGACCAAAACTCATCCATGATTTGACTTCCGGAAGTAAACTTCATATGCAGTCAACATTTTTGAATTTTTTTGAATGAGGTTAGTTTTGCAATTGACCATGTTTGACTTTCTACGAGTAAATGGAAACGAACATCTACATATTTTTAGACTTCGTTTGAAGTCTACTATCAAATTCGACGGGTTAGTTTTGTATTTGACCAAAATAAAATAGTAGACTTCACATGTTGTCTATTTTTTTTTCTAAGATAAGAAAACTGCATATGAAGTCTACAATTTAATAAAATTTTAATTAATTTTTAAACTTTGTAGTCAAACACAAAAGTAACATATTCAACGAAGTCAAAGTTTTGGTCAAATGCAAAATTGACATTTTGCAAACTTCTCAGGCAGTCTACACTTCATAGACTTCCGTTGAGTTCTACAATAAAAAGTCAAAAGTTTGGTCAAATGCAAAATTGACATTTTGCAAACTTCTCAGGCAGTCTACACTTCATAGACTTCCGTTGAGTTCTACAATAAAAAGTCAAAAGTTTGGTCAAATGCAAAACTAACCTCTTTTACGTAGACGTCTTAGTAAATCTGCCTAAATTTTTGTTTTTGTTGTCAAAGATAAAGACGAATACTGCTGGGGAAGTCTTGCGGTACAAAAAAAATATTCGTTTGGTCAAATGCAAAACTGACTTGTGCGTTGACAAGTAGACTGCATCGTACGTCTGCATATAGGCGTAGACATACAAAACAATCTACTATCTCGACACAGATCTGAAAAATGATGAAAACCATGTAAATAGTTATTTTTTCTGATGTAAAGCCTGTTTCCAACCTTCTCAACCGTCCAAACTGCAAATATGAACAAAAAGAACCGCTTTTAACGATTCACTAATGAAGAAACTCAAAAATTTGAAATTTGTGTTTATGAAATTGAAAGTTATGAGAGTTTTTTATATGGAAATGTAGAGGAAATGAGATGAAATGGATATTTGTTGGTTTAGAATGAGAAAAAAATGGTTAAAATTGAATTCTAGAGCTTTAAGAGCTCAAAAATGGTGGTTGATGATTGTTGGAAAAATTGATGATAATGGCGTTATTGTAAATAAGAAGAAATAGTATGGGTGTATTTGTTTTTTGTGAATTTTAAAATTAATAAATAAATAAATAATAATGGTAATTTTGTAAATAATTCAAAAACATAGGTATAATATAGAAAATTCATTGATGAATAGTAATGACAAAAAAAAAAGAGGTTGGTTTTGGTTTTGATTTGAAAAGATAGGTTAGTTTTGAAAAACTCCCAGAATTTATTTTGTGTGAAAAGCTTATCTAATATCAATAGTAATTTACATAGTTTAGATCGTAAATTCTGTTGATAAAAAAAAAAATTGTACAAATATCTAGAGAAAAAAACTAATTATACTAACTCACTTCATCAACAATAGTTACCAAAAATAATATATCGATACTTAGCCTCCGAATGATAACATGCGAGATAACACTTGGGAGAAGTGCATAACACTTGGGAGAAGTGCAGTGTATTGTAATAGTAACATAAATATATAGATATAGTAGAATCTCTATAAATTAATAATGTTGGGACATTAAAATTTTATTAATTTATAGAAATTTAATTTACAAAAATTTCTTTTTTAGATGTTTTTTATTTTTAAATATTTTTATTAATATAATAAGAAAATATTTGATTTTACAGTATATAATTATTTAAATTTTAGAAAATTGACTTTATATTATTTTATTATCTTATTTGGTGTATATTGTTATGTTTCATAGAATTGTTATATGGTTTTCGATATAAGTTTACTAAATATTATTAAAATATATTAAAATATTAAGAAAAATAAAATTATTTTCATTGTGAATATAAAACCAACGATATAGTGTTTAGTTTGTACTTATATAAAATATATATAGAGATATATTATTAATTTATGATTTTAATGAGACTATCTATTTACGTGGGAGTTTTAAAAATATTATTATCTTATTATTTTATCAATTTGTGTCATATTTTACACCGGTCCAAATTGGAATCGACGAAATTTATTAATTTATAAAAATTATTAATTTATCGAGTATTAATTTATAGAAATTTTACTATATATACGTAAAGATTTTTGTTATTTTTCATGGCGATGCAGTGCGATCGATCACCATTTGGAGCCGCCTTAATCATCTAATATAAAATGTATATAAGTTTGTATGGTGTCAGACTTGCTGCTAACATTTATTAGAAGTAAGTATATGAAATACTACTATATTATAGAATAGGTATTAGTGGCTGCTGCATTATCTTGACACTCTCCATTGGCCAGCAAATACAAAACTTTGTCTTTTGATTTGCCAAGGTCAGAGAAATTGCAGCCCATATACATCAATAACTTGCATATTTGCACAGATAGAACTTTGACTTTTCAGATGATGTATATTTTTTTAATGTTCATTCTATCCCTATGTCTCTTGCATTGCAACCTAAGACCATCTTTAACCCCAAAACCCTTTTTGAGATCCTTAAGAAAATTTTAATAATAAATTAAACCTTAAGTGGGGTTAAGGATCTCTATTAAGAAACTTCCATTTTTAGCGGTCCAATGGAGGTTTCTTAATTCGAGGCTCTTAAAAAAATTAATAACTTTTTTTAATAAAATTTATTTATTAAATAAAATATATTAAAAGATAACATTTAAAACATAGATTTAAAAAAAAAAACTAACCACTTGCGGCAAGCATTCATCACTCTACCTACTAACCACTAACCCAAGCATTCATCCTAACTCTAACAAGCATTCATCAGTCGCAAGCAAGAAATTAAAGTCGATTTTTGCACACATACCTCACCCACAGTTTGCACTGAACTTCAAAAAAGAACTCCTTCCGATTGTGACTTCAGTCGGAGGACCTCATGTCCAGAGCTCAAACTCCCTGTCATAATTAACAAGACAATCAACTTAAGATCAAACAATATGATAGTCTAAACCAGTTTGCTAGCTAACAATTAAATTGAAAACACAAGAATGAAGTGAGAAAGTTAGTACATACACGGGAAGTCATGGGTTTGAACCATTCTTCACTCGGAGAAGACGAGAACCGACAGAGCAGATGCGGTGGGCTCCGAGAGAGTAGTCGATTGTGGTGGGTTTCGATCCATCTTCTAACGGAGACAAGTCAGAGGAGTCGCGGTTAGGAGACAAGACGGAGGAGTAAGAGGAGTCGCGGTGAGGAGACAAGACGGAGGAGTCAGAGGAGTCACGGTGAGGAGTCTTCGTGAGGAGACAAGACGGAGGAGTCAGAGGAGTCACGGTGAGGAGTCTTCGTGAGGAGACAAGACGGAGGAGTCAGAGGAGTCACGGTGAGGAGTCTTCGTGAGGAGACAAGACGGAGGAGTCAGAGGAGTCACTGTGAGGAGTCTTCGTGAGGAGACAAGACGGAGGAGTCAGAGGAGTCACTGTGAGGAGTCTTCGTGAGGAGACAAGACGGAGGAGTCAGAGGAGTCACTGTGAGGAGTCTTCGTGAGGAGACAAGACGGAGGAGTCAGAGGAGTCACTGTGAGGAGTCTTCGTGAGGAGACAAGACGGAGGAGTCAGAGGAGTCACTGTGAGGAGTCTTCGTGAGGAGACAAGACGGAGGAGTCAGAGGAGTCACTGTGAGGAGTCTTCGTGAGGAGACAAGACGGAGGAGTCAAAGGAGTCGCGGTGAGGAGACAAGACGGAGGAGTCGCGGTGAGGAACGAGAGAGGCGTCGATTGTGATGGATTTTAGACCCTTCTTCCGACGGAGAAAACAAGACAAGACGGAGGAGCCGCGCTGAGGACCGAGAGAGTCGTCGTCCGTGGTGGGTTTCGATCCTTCTAATCACGGCAAAGATGGAGGAGCCGTCGAGTGGACCGACAGAATCGTCGTTTCCATCGTCGGTTTCGATCAGTCTCTTCTCGCGGAGAAAACAAGAACAAAACAAGAACGAAAACAAGAAAGAAAGAAATAAAAGAAAAAGAAAAAAAATACAAATAAATGAGCAGCTGACACGTGTTTTAAAAACCCTTGATATTTTCGGTCACCAAATCAACCCACTAAGGATCGATTATCTAGCATTTATTTGTTTTCCATTTAATTAAATCAACATTAATGCTTAAGGATCTTGTTAAGGACCACAAATATGAAGCGTTAAAGATGGTCTAAGATATAATACATTTGCAAATCGTTATATTCCATTATTACGCATGAGGAGAGAGACTACCCTAACCACTACAATCAATGTATTTTTCTTTTTGAAATAAACTATTTCATCTCTTTCTATCTCTTTGGTTTCTCCATTGAGACAATATCTTATCTCTCTCAATCGCTTTGGTTTCTTGTCATAATCATCTCTAATCCTTCTCAATCTCCTTTTTTTTCACATTTTCTTTGTTCATATATATTGTCCAATAAAAACAAAGCCACTTCGAACGTTTTTACCTCAAGCTACCTCTTCTCCGCCGCAAATCATCGTGTCTATCATAAGTCATCGGATCATCTCCGCCGTCTTTCTCTGCGGAGGTTGTCATGCTCAGATTCAAGCGTCGCCGTCGTGCTCATCCTCGCCGTCTCTATCTCGTTGCAGAAGAGATCGAACAACAATGGTGATTTCTTATGTTTTCCAACACAAGCCCTCAATATTTGGATATTCTTGAGTTGGCCCCAATATTTTCAAGTGTACAAAAAGCTTTACGAATCGGTCCAGACTTTTAGATTCTACATTTCAAACCCTTTAAGAATTTCCCGAATGGTCCTCAGAGTCTTAGATGTTTCAGTGTTAGAATTAATGTTACCATATTGAGATAACTAATGCATATTACCGGCTAACTATAACAATGTCAAGATAATTAGTATATATTACCGGCTAACTGTAACAATGCCGAGATAATTAATATATATTACCGGTTAACAATAACAAAAACAATTCAAGTACAATGTTAACCGGCTAAACATCTAATTTAATCATTTGTATTGTGATTTGTTAATAAGTTAATTTTATATTTAGCCGAACATGTAAATCTAATCATATGTTTTGTGATTTATTAGAGAGTTTATTTTTTGTTTCGATTTGATACAAATAACAACCATTAACTGATCAAAATAGCCAGTAAATATAAATTAAATACCATCTAAATTGTAAAATATCCGGATAAATTAGAATATAACAATGCTAATTAAATCAAGAAATATAATTACAAAAATATGCAAAATAGCAGGGACTAGTTTTGCAAAAACAACAAAAATGGATCCATGCCGTGAACTTGCATCGATCGAATTGAGAAGATCCAAACGCTCGATTCATCATGCTTGAACCGCATCACCGGATCCAGCTCAAGATGTACAAACTGATCGGTTACTGAAGACCGTTCTACTCGATTCAATCCTCTCGGCCTAAGCCTCATCTCGTGCGCCCACGATCGAACGACGGAGATGTGACGGCGGCGAGAAGAAAAAACGCAGCGAGAAAAGAATACATGGACACGGTATCACTATGGTGCGGCAGAGATGTGGTCACAACGGTGAGATGGAGACATACGAAAATATAAAATGATCATAAGAACACCAGTGATCGGAACAAACGCGACGGCAGAACAGCAAACTCAAGCTTAGAGGTGAAGACATTACGTGTAAGTAAATATAAGTATTTTTCCGTTTATAAAAATATCTTCTCAATTTTATACATATATCATTACATGTATATATATATTATAATAATAATATATGTTGGTTCTTTATATAAATATTTATACTACCTAATTAAAGAAAGGGGCAAATGGTAAAATACTTCCAGACATAATCTCTGACAATCATGTTTTCTAGTGCTTTTCCATTTTTTCAAAATTTTCAGTTGTTGTATATTTTTCTTGCAAATGGCTCTTTTCCTCATTGAAAAGTACAAATAAAAACGCGTTACTTATTCACGACATGTGTCTCTAATATAATTTTTTGACCAAATTCCACTTTTATGCTAAATATAAACGGCCGAAAAAAGAAAGAAAAAAAATGCTAAAGATAAAATCGTTCTCATTTATATATCCAAAAAGGAATCATAGTAATAATGTATAGTGTATAGTGTATACATCCATTTAAAAAAGCAAGTGCAGTTGTGGACTTGTGTAAGAGAGAATGGGTAGATGACATGCAATGCGACTCTCTAGAAGCTAAAGAAGATATCTAGAATCAGATCATATCTTGTTTTTTTTTTCAGATCATATCTTGTTTGGTTATAAACATCCACTTTTTTTTTTTTATCAACTGTAATTATATTAAGAGAGAAATTAGGGAAGGGTTCAGTCCATTACAAAGCCCATTTCGTTGGGTGAAATTGCATTTAAACTTAAACTTAAACGGTCCCAGGAAAAGCCCATGGCAGATGATGGGTCGAGCAAGACTGACTTGCAAAGACTATCTGCCTCTAAGTTCCTTAAGCGAGAGATATGGAAGAAGGAGATCGCGTGAAATGAAGCTGCGAGAACTTTGATATCGGAGACAATACCGAAGATCTCTTTGTGTGCAAGCTTGCTATTTAGAGCTCTGATGAGCGTTTAATTATCCGAGAAGACGTTGAGGTCCTCGATACCAATAGAGATTGCATGGCGTAGGCTCGATCGACAAGCAAGCGCCTCTGCTAAGAGGGGGGAGCTAATGGAGTTTATGGCCTCAGAGCCCTTGCAGATTATGACTCTCTGCTCCTTGAAGATCCAACCCAGTCCTGCTTTTTGGGTTTCTTTGTTCCAGGCGGCGTCCGTGAAACAGCAGGTAAGGTTCTGTTGCATAGATTCAGAGAGAAGTAGATCCGTTGGTGGTGTTTTTGATGGTTGATTTGGTTCTTTTGTTGTTTGTGCAGCCATCCATTCCTTGATTGCTGTTATTGTTCGGGAGGCTACTTCATCGGTTGTAAGGGTCTTTCCTTCGAAGATGAGAAGATTTCGCGATAACCATATCTGCCAACATGCCCAAGGGAGGATGTTTATAGTGATACCTGAGGATGGAAGGCAAGGTTTCTGTCGAAACTCTAGGATAGCCGATTCGAAGCTTTGGACTGTAGCTAGGTGAGCTACGTTTGCAACAGGTAGTATACTTCAGACTCTTTTTGCGAAGGTACATGAGAAGAAGATATGTGTTGTTGATTCTTGACCTCCACATCTTGGACAGGTGACAGCCGCTGTGATACCTCTGCGTTGAAGATTTACTCCTGTTGGCAAGGCTCGTTGTACGATGGACCATAGGAAAACCTTCAGCTTTGGTGAGCATTTGGTTGACCAGACGTCTTTATACCAATCAATGATGGTCATTGTTCGTGCGTGGGAGCTTGGGTGATTGCTTGAAGTCATGGCTGAGTGGTATCCAGATTTGGTTGAGTAAATACCGGATGTTAATGGTTGCCAGATGAAGGTGTCCTCCACTCCCATTTGACTCGGCTGCAAGCGTTGAATTGTAGCTGCCAATTCAGGTAAGAGTTCCTTGATTCTCTTAACGTTCCACTTTAGGTCATATGTGAGAAGGTCTGATACCCGTAGATCTCTTGCATCCTCTGTTATTGGTCCATAGGGTTTGACGTCTGCTGAGAGTGATATCCAAGAGTCTTGCCAGACACGTGTTGTTAGTCCATTCCCTATGGCTTTCCCCAGGTTCTGTGTGAGGAGGTCTCTGCCGTGGAGGATACTTCTCCATCCATGTGAGCATGGTGTTGGGAGTTCGATTTGGAGAAATGGTTTCTTATGGCAGTATTTCCCTGTGAGTATTCTTGCCAAGAGACAAGAGGGAGCAGTGAGAATCCTCCATGCAATCTTAGCTAGGAGAGCCTGGTTAAAGGGTTGGATATCTCTAAATCCCAAGCCACCTGCCGCTTTTGGTTTTGACAGGTTTGTCCATGACACCCAACATAGTTTTTTCTTCTCATCAATTTCTCCCCACCAAAACCTTGTTAGCTCTGATTGTATGCGTTTGCATAAGCTGACTGGAATTTGAAAACATGACACAGAGTGAGATGGCATTGCTGTGAGAACTGATTTAACCATGACCATTTTCCCTGCTTTTGATAGGTGGCGTGATGACCAGCTCTGGGCTCTCTGACGGATTATATCCACCACCGAGGTGAAGAGTTCCTTTTTCCTCCTTCCGAAGTGCTCCGGTAACCCAAGGTACTTCCCTGTACTCCCCCCCCCCCTCTTTGGTTATAGCTAAGATAGCCTTTGCGCGCCCCTTCATTTCGGTGGGGGTCTTAGAGGAGAAAGTTATCGAGGATTTGGTTTTGTTGATCTGCTGACCTGATGCTCTTTCATATTCCAGAAGTATATCTTTCAGAGCTTGACATGCCTCGGGTGTAGAGTAGCAGAAGAACATCGTATCATCTGCAAAAAGCAGATGGTTCAGTCGTGGGGCTCCTCTAGCCACTCTGATGCCTTGGAAAGAACCAGTTCTCTCAGCTTCCTTGCACAAACCGGTAAGAACCTCTCCGCACAGGATAAATAGATATGGGGAGATGGGATCACCCTGCCTAATTCCTCTTTGTGGGGTTACCGAGCCGTAGACTGCTTCGTTTATTAGGAATGAATATGACACTGTAGTGACACATTGCATTACTAGGTGTATCAGTTTCTCATGAAAGCCTAGCCTCTGTAGAACTTGTTGTATAAAATCTCATTCGACTCTGTCATACGCCTTGCTCATGTCGGTTTTAACCGCCATTGGGCACTTCTTTTCTGTTGTTGATGATTTCAGGTAGTGGAGCACTTCATGGGTAATGAGGACGTTGTCAGTGATAGCTCTTCCAGGAATGAAGGCAGACTGGTTTTCGGAGATGATAGAACCCAAGACAGGCTTCAAGCGTAAGGATAGGATCTTCGAGATGATTTTGTAGAAGACATTACACAGAGCTATAGGTCGGTACTCTATGACTTTTTTTGGTCCTGTTACCTTTGGAATGAGCCTGACATGTGTGACATTCATGGTAGCAAGGAGGATGCCCGTTGTGAAGAAGCTTTGTATCTCTGACACTATTGCTGGTCCCACAATCTCCCAGTTGGACTGGAAGAAACTCGCTGAGAATCCGTCGGGTCCAGGTGCCTTATCAGCATGAATTGCAAATAACGCTCTCTTTACTTCCTCATAAGTTGGATCACTAATCAGGTTCGCGTTCATTTGTTCTGAAACGCAGGGTCTTAGAGCTTTTGAGACTGTGGCTCTCCCGTCAAAAGTACAAGCCGTGAAGAGTTCATCATAATATTGTGAGACCACTTTGGCGATCTGCTCTTCTTCATGCCATGGTACGCCATTAGCATCTTCAATTATAGTCAGCTTGTTCTTTGCTCGACGCATCTTGGTAACTGCATGAAAGTACCCAGTGTTGGAGTCCCCCAGTGAGAGCCAGAGCTGACGGCTCCTTTGTTTCCAGAAGGCTTCTTCAGCCTTATAGGCCTTCAACAGGTTTAAGTTCAGCTCCTGGATCTTGCTTTCGTTTTGATTTTGGGAGGTGTCTGACATAGCAATGTCCAGTTGCAGCTTGATGGATATGATTTCCTTTTGGCTATTTATCTGAGTTTCTCTACTCCATTTTGAGATGGCCTTTCTACAGAAAGTCAGGCGCGTGTCTATGCTGAGGAGGGAGTAGATAAACCAAATGTCTTGTATGATTTTTTTGACTTCATCGTTCTCTTTGAGCCTTCTGTCGTATCTGAAGATGCGTGTGCCTTTCTTCCTTGTAGTATCTAGGAAAGACAGTAGAGGGCGGTGATCTGAACCTTCAAAGTGGAGGTATTGGGTTCTACAGGAGGGATAGAGCTCTTTCCAGTCGGTGTTACTTAAGGCTCTGTCTAGGCGGCATTGTACGACGTGTGACCTTCTCTTTCCTCGCCAAGACAGAAAGTTACCAGAGTGCTTTAGGTCAAACAGGTTATTCTGAGAGAGAAAGGAGCGGAATGGGCAAAAAGTGCCTTCAGCTCTATCAGGTCCTCCTTGTTTCTCGCTATTCTCAATAATTTCATTAAAATCCTCCGTTAAAAACCAGGCCTCTCCGAGGTTCTTTGTAGATCTGATATTTCTGACCAGACCGCATGCATTTTCGTGTGATCAGGTTCTCCATACACAAAGGTCGCATGGAATGAGGTTCCTTTATACGAGACCGAGGTGTCGATGAAGTTATTGGTGAAGGAGTTGATGGTGATTTCAACTTCTTTCTTCCATGCCAGGTAGAGGCCTCCTCCTCCAGGTGAGTGCGGTGATACTATATAGTCGTTTTCCATTAGTAGCCAGTCAAGTTCTTTTCTGACTACATCATCGGAGTTTTTTGTTTCCATCAGGAAGAAGATATCCGGGGAGTTAATTCTGTTTATCTCCTTAAGTCGCTGGACTGTAATGGGGTTCCCCAACCCATTACAGTTCCAGCTAACAATGACTAAGGAGCCGGGGGTGGAGGATTGTGAAAATCCTCCCCTTTCTTCGTAATTGATGGGATTATCCTAGTTGGGGGCTGGTTCGAGTTCCCTGAGGCTCCAGCAGTAGCATTCCCATTTTTTCATGGTCTTTGCACCCCACTTGTTCCTGGTATTTGTATTTGGCTTTGGATTCTCCTCTGTTGGGTCTGTCCTGGTGACCTCTGAGTCATAGAGAAAATCATCTTTTTGGAGCTGGCTCCTCTGAAGGTCTTGGGGCTAGTAGTAGCAGGCTTTGATTTTGAGGGAGTAGTTCTTGCTCGCACTCTCCTGGGATGGCAGTCTCTCTCCCCTGTTTGGGTTGAGCCGCTAGCCTGCGGAGCTATGATCGGAGCAGCAGTTGCCTGCAAGTTTGTATTGGGGGAGGGTGGTTGAGCTGGTCCCTTTGCATTCGTAATAGAGATCACAGGTCTGTTGTCAATGGGTGATCGGGAAAAAGGTGAGCTTCTCCTCCGTTTGTTCTTTACTCGACTAGCTCCCTGAGAAGCCTCTTCTATTCTCTGAGATTGAACCTGAGATTGAACCTCATCGTCAGGTTGGGGCTCCTGTTCAGGGAGGGTGAGAGGTGGGCCACTTTGCTCCACGGTGCCAAGTTGTAGAGGTTGGATGGGGTTGGAGGCCGCAATGGCAGAAGCTATTATTATATCCGCTGCTTCTTCCATATGGCCTTGCGCATCGCTAGCATATACTCTCTGCCTTCTTGCTGCAGCTTCAGTTGGATCAGGGCAGCTTAAGTATTGGAGTGTGGCATGGTTTAGTTCCTCTATTACCTCCTCCCGCGTGGGAATGGGTGTTGGCGGAATTAGATCTTGTGGCTCTATTGTGTTCCTTGTAGGCTCTTGAGTCTCCCTGTGAGAGGGGATGATAGACTTCACTCGCCAGTGGTGTTGTTCTCCTTGGGTGAATAGAGAACGCCTGTGAAGGCTCCCATTGGCTTTTGAAGTGGAGTCTCTGATTCTTTCAAAGGGAGGGGAGTAGTACTTGGGGGCGTTTTCGTTATTATTCCTAGTCCTCCATGAGGCTTGGGCGACGCTTTGCCTGTAGACTTTAGCACCACTTGTCTCCGGAGGGGGAGGGTTCCTCGTTTGCCTTGTAGTTACTCTGTTTCCAAAGCTCTTTCCATACCTGTCTACTCTGCTTTGAAAGTCTGTGGAGGTATCGTCTAGCTCCTTTTCTTTAGTGATTGTTCTCCCTGTCGAAGAGTTTGGGAGGTAATTATTTTCATTGTAGTGTACCTCATCATGTCTCTTCGTTTTTGCAATTTGTATGGGTCTGGTTCATAGCGCTTTGGGTCTATCTCTGTAGATGGTAGGATAGGCCCATGGTCTTCTTTTGGGGAAACTGTCACCCCTGTGCCTTCTAGGTTTTGTGGGCAGTCGTTGCTGGAGTGGCAAAGGGAGTAACAGATAGAGCAGTGGTTCTCCAGTCTCTCATAATCCATGGTAATAAGACTCTCTTCCCCTGAGCCAAATTCGATAATTGATTGCTTCACAAGTGGTTTAAAGCCGTCAACTAAGACTCTGGCTCGTGCTGTTGTCTTGGTGAGTTCATGGTTCTCTCGTGAGCCTTGTTCATCACCCACGTTGCAAATCATATCCTCATGCCAGTAATGAAGAGGGATACCCTTGATACGAATCCAGAAGGGTATCTGTGATGGGAAAGAGGACGAGATGATTGGTTCTCATCTTTGGATGATGACCATCCAGTAAGCAAAGTGGTATGGTCTGTTATCTAGCAATCTTCTCAGGTCTTCTTCCCTTTCAAATCTAAATTGGAAGCAGTTATTACCTAGATCTGAACCAACTGCTCTGCCCTGTAGGTGCCATTTTCGAGGTAGGGAGGGGAGGAGCGCCCACATCCTCTGCTCCTTTGGGTTTGTTAGTCTCCCAATCAAGGTAAGAGCATTGTCTTTGATGAGTGCAGAGGTATCTAGGTTCGGGGATTTGATTCTCATTATTGAGGGGCCTGTTGGTGTTGTGAGTTGTCCTTTTCCTTTCTCCGCTGCAGAGAGACGGCGAGCCATCTTTGGTCAGCAGTTGGGGTGACTCGGAAGTGTAGATGTAGAGAGGTTAGCGCGGTGGATCTAAGTGTGACTGAAACGAAAAGTGGGAGTGTCTGGAGGAGTGAGTCGTCGGCTCCGAGAACTAAGGGGTCAGGGAGCTTTGGGTGATCAGAGTATGAGGAAAAATGGATACTTGTTAGCTAGGGATCCGGCGATGGTTTGTGAAGATGAGCTTTGTGGATTTTGCGTTAGGATGAGAAAGATGAACTGAGAAGAAACGGAGCGTGGAGGATCCTTCTTGCGGTAAAAGACTAGGGCTTCCGCTAAGGAGTAGAGGAGAGACCAGGAGGTTGTTACTAAAAGGGGTAAGTAGATGTGATGTTTCTTCTCGGGAGACCGTTGGGTAGTCTCATGTCAACGCTGCATAGAAAATAGTGCCTGGGAGAGTTTCTTCTCACCAGCTCCGCTCTATTTGTATTTTTTGTTATAAACATCCACTATTTATCATTTTTCAAAAGATTTGTGTTTATTAAGTTGCTTTTATGTAATGATTTAGAAACATGCAGGTTATAGGTTTTCCCTGGAATGTTGATTGAGATCAGTATCACTACTATATAAAAGCAACTAATTTTGAGGCTTCTTAGGAGTGCCATATAGGACAAAATATTCTCCACCAATCAAACTGCCACGTCATCGCGAATGTTTAGATGATGGGTCTCGAACTATCCAAACCCATCGAAATAGTCAGCCCATTGTATAACTTATAGCTTCCTTTTCCTTAGCCTACTCGCCTCAGACGTCTCCAGCGCCTCCCAATCTGTTCGTCTACCCAACTTCACCGGTGTAACTCCTACGACTACAACAATGGCACTTCAATGCTCCATTATAACTCATCAAGTGAAGACTTTTTGTACCTCTCCACATCACTCCTCTCAATCAAAGATATCTATGCCTCTTCAAGAAACCATCATTACTCACTCAGTTTAAACACATCACCATATATATACCTCAACCCAACAATCTCTTGCCCAGTTCCTTAAATTCATTCCTAACATCACCGTGCAACCTTTTTCTCCATTTTTCTTTACTCAGGTTTCACCAGGACCCGTAGATTCCAAGATGCTGTTTAGGCGAATCCATTTCTGGGAAGCTGGGAATAATTTGAAAAGGAGGCATCCTTATATATGGGGCTTGAGATGCTGATGATTGATGAAGAAGTATGTGTCGATGTCTCATTCATCATGCTTTTGATTTCCTAACCGTATACCTCTCATAATTTATTTCAAACAGTATACATTATTCATCACTAACAGAGTTGAATTGTTTGTTTCATGTCCTCATTGATGCCATAACGCATGATTGGAACATCTGCTGGCAAGAATGTGCACTTTTACACGAGATTTGCGGATAAAATTATGTCATAGCTATTGTTACCGAATGGGGATAAGATTACTTATAATGTTACTGACGTAACTGACGTGTGTGGCTTCTGCCTGTGTCTGTCATTTCATTTTTTGCCAACTGGATAGTTTAATCAGCCATTGATAGTCTAAGAGCCTCCTTCAGGGACGAACAATGGTACGTTCATCCATTATCTTTCTTCTTCCTCTTCACTCTTAAATCACTGTAAGTTATGATTGTGGAGGTGTGATGTTAAAGACAGTCATGTCTATGTTTCAAGTGCAGGTCGAACCTCTGAGTAGGCTGCAGTAAATCATTTGCATTTTCTTATCGTTTTGTAATTTTTTTTAATGATTTGCTATTTATATAGTCCTTTATAGTATAAAATTACTATTTCATGTCTTCTAACACACTGTTACGAAACTGTATCGAAGCAAGAGATAAACGAGAATGGTAGAAATATACAATGTGTGGTTCAGAGCACAATATATTTAGCTTCAAGTATCTGGAGGTCACCAACAACTGGAACATGTCCAAATTTTGATACTGGAAATGAGAATGGAGATAATTGGGGCAGTGGCGGATGGGAGAACGAGAGAGCCGAAGAAGGAATTAAAAAATAAGGTACAAGCTTCATTTGATAAACACAATCTTTGCATTGGCTGATGGAACAAGCTTATTTGTCGTGTGCTTACTGGAATCTAACGGCTAGGTGCGTTCCGGTTTGGTTTTGAACATGTGTCAGAGATTGAAATGACCACTTTTTATTAATCGAACTTGAGAAAAATCCGCAAAACAAGGTAAATGATTCAGTTTTATTTCTAGCCAATAAAAATATGATTTCTGGAGGAGCTTATTGGGCTTCTAATCAGCCATATATGAAAACTGGAAAGGAGAAAGAAGTATCGTATCTTACAATCTGTTTAGTTATCGATTCAGAATACTGAAAATATATGGGATGCATAACTATTTTTCTGCAGCCTTTGAAATGAAGAGTTTTGACTGTTGATGGTTACTCTGAGTTTGGTTAATCTATGATATATGGATTTACTAAATGTACTTTACTTAACCTGATATTGGTTTCTTTATTACATCTTACTGAAAACATATTCATACATTTTATATCGGTGTTTTGTTATGCAAAGTTGAAGCCTGTATATGATACTACATTTGTTTAGCTTAAAGGAAGTGCATTATGATATTGTTTACTTTACAGTCAGGAAAAGGAAGTGCAACCAGACAACCTCAAAGGAGATGGGGAACGGCTAATGCAGAGGTGGATGAATGGGTGAAGACTACAGTTATAACTTCATTAACAAATTGATGTTGAGCTTTTTGTTATCACATACAAGTTGGGAACGTCCAATTGACGGTATGGTGAAGTGCAACTATGATACTGCTTCCAATACTAACGATGGATGTGTTTTACGTGATCGTCTTGACTGGGGGTCATCTCTTTTAGGGATGGCATGACCGAATTTAGAGGCAGAAGCAATGGTACCAAGCGCATGCTTATGAGATCATGGATGTAAGCAACAATACCAAATGGTGGGCCTCGAAAAATAGTTTACAGAATTCATTTGTCTTGCTTTTTGTTCTCTCAATCACATAGGACATGATAGCATATCTGCACCATATCTGCACCACATAATTTTTTCAAATTATCATCTATCATAAATCAAGTTAACAAAACAAATCGATGGGCCATATAGACCTATTAGTTTTCAGCCGTAATAGTATTATAATTTTTTTTTATTTTTAAATTATGTATTGTAAATTATAAGATAGGAAATTAAACATGGCTGATTTGAATATAAGTATTAAAACTAAAGTTTCGTTTAATAATATTAGAAATTTGAATGTCTATCAGTATTTAAGTTTTATATTCTAATATTTTTAACATTATTTTTATAATATATTTTTGTCAACAATCACAAACCATTTGACATCTTTAATCTTGAATGAGACCATCTTCTCTTTTTTTTTGGACAAATAGACCATCTTCTCTTCATTTCCATGTTGTTACGAGTTTAATCTTGCAAAATTCACCTATATCAAATGACGTACACTTCTTCTATGGCGAAGCTGTTACTGTTACTATTAACTACATGGAATTGATTTAGTGAAAAAACTAATGGAATCATTAATTTGATTTGTCACAAAAAGTCAGTGCATCTGATAGTTTTTGAAATTCAAATAATATACAAACATATGAAATAAATTACTCTAAATTGTTATAAAATAAATAGTAACGTGTTAACTAAAAGATAACTTAAATTATATCCCCAAACTAAAACTGGATATTTACTCTCAAAATTTTAGTTATACAATTAATTAAAAATAAATCAAACTATTAAATTAAAACAGTTTGTTTTATGGGCTAAAGAGGAGTAACAATTTTGGAACAAAAGAAAAATCAGGTTATTGTTTATTTTAATATTTGATGACTACAAGTGTTTTGGATAAAAAAAAGTTCAAATACTATTACAATAATATTTTTCATATATTAAAATAGTGTACAGATTAATAATTAACACCACTTTAAATAAGAACTTATTAGAAAAAGTTACAAAAATCTAATATAAGACAAAATGATAAAGAACAATGTGAAGTTCTTCAATTCAAGAAATCGCAATGAAAAAAATTAAAGTTATCATCTGTTTTATTATTTTTTACATTATATGATTTATAAAAGAAATACTGTAAAAATTCTAAATATAAAAATACTATAAAATTTTATAATACACAAAATCCGCGCGTAGCGCGGACAAAAGTATCTAGTGACCTTAACACATATATTGAAAAAAGTGAATTAGATACGTCTAACCAGGAAGAAACCAAAGTGAACCAACGGCGGTTGGTCTAGTTGCATTTGAGAAATAACTCTAATACGGTGAATTCTCAGTTCGATTGTAGTTGATTACCGGAGAATTTATGAATGTTGGAATCGCTGAGATCCATAGATTAGTCGGTTGACTTTGGTCGCCGTACACTGTGGCTAATTTCAAAAAGAAGAAAAAAGTGTTTACATGGACAAAAACGCGGGGTCTAGTTATAGATGTTCCATCGAATGGTGATTGAGATCAAGGGTTTGAATGGTAACCAAGGGAACGAAAAGGAACACTATATTCCTTAACGTTTCTCAAAAATGTTACCATTCATGAGAAATATTTTTTCCTCTTCATTCCTCATCATTCCCTTTTTTGTAGAGAATTATAATGCAAATTTGTTCCTTGTTAATTTTGATAAGGAACTCTCATTCCTCATCATTCCCAAATTTTTATTCCTATTCATTCTTTTCCTATTCATTCCTAATGTTCCTCGATGGTTACCAGTCACACCCCAAATGGTCAATATGACATATATATATATATATATAATTTTCTTATCTTTCAACGGTTTGATTACTTTTGAATGACAACATCAGTTTATAATTAACAAATTCGATTTACATACAATAGCGATTATTTATATATATATACATATAACGAATTAACCACTATGCCAATTTTGAGTTGATTATTAGTAGCGAACTTGCAAAAAATAAAAGGAAAAAAAAAAATATATATATATATATATATAACTGAGAAATAATCGATGGTAACTGATAAAGTGTGTATATTTAGTAAAACTTTATAGCCAACATAAAATAATTATATACGACGGCAGCTACAACAATCAAAAACTCACAAGAATCGTCGAAAAGAAAATAACAAAGTTTAATTATACATGGGTTGGGAGGTGTAATGGTAGACGAATTCTGTTGAGATAAAAAGTCCGGATTTGAAGCAATTTTATGATACTAAATATGTATGGGCTAAACGACATGTGTCTAAATTAGTAGTGTTCAATCCGGATATAGGTTCGGTTTAGGTTCGGATTTTTTTTGGCTTTCGGTATTTCGGTTAGTAAGATATAACTACCATTCTAAATCCATATTTACTTCGGTTCGGTTCGGTTTATATACCATCGGTTTTCGGTTTATTCAGTTTTATACCAAAAAACATAATTATTTAGTTTAAGATCATATAAAATAAATTTTAGAGTCATATTGTCAACACAGTCATTTATTAAAAATATATTACATGTTGAGATAAATGAACAAAAACGTAAAAATGCTTCTACCATCAAATAAAATCATCAAATCTATAATTAAAATCAGAGCCTGAAATTTTGAAAATAAAAATATGAAACAAAACAGAAACATGAAAGAAAAGTTTGTCCACTCTTCCATATTTAGTGTTCATTAAAATCATGCTTTTTCGATTGAACACTTTTTCGATTGAACACGAAACTCTGTTTGTTTATAGATAAAAAAAATTGTGAAAATTTTCCATTAATTATTTTCCATCAAATTTATCATCTTCATATTAATTTAGTGAATACTAAAATAAAGCAAAAAGATAAAAAAAAAAAAAGACTTAGAAAATAAGATGTCTGAATTACGATGTATTGTTATTTAATTATAGTTCAAGTGTTTTATAAATTATATAAGGTTCTTTATTACTATAACATTATGGTAATAGTTATTAACACAAATTTAACTTATATAACAAATTTATTTTCATGTATTGTTATAAAATAGATACATATTTACATGTTTCTACTTTTAATCGGTTTTGTCGGTTTATTCGGTTTAATCGGTTATATACCAAACCATATCTAAATTCTACGGTTTTTATAAAATTATATCCATTCAGTTTATATGATATATACCAAAACCAAACCATATTGTCTATTTTGATTCGGTTCGGTACGGTTCGATTTTACCATATGAACTGTCCTAGTCTAAATCCTATTACGAGAAACCGAATTTGTTTGACGCTGGTGGATAGACACCCAAAAGACTAATTAGTTGGAATTTGGTCCGTTGTATATTCGCGATTATAAAATAAATATAAAAAATAAAAGATTTAATTCCTTTTTGATAAAACTGCAATAGAATTAAAACAACCACATATTCATTGGAAAGAGAAAAAAAGTTTGTGGCTTGCGACAGAGAAAAACACCACCATGTGAGTTGTTCAAAGTGATGGCTTCTGCGCACCTGATTTTTCTTTAACATCGTGAATGCATTTTCTTAAAACAAAGAATTAACATGAAAAACGTCTCCTAGCTTACCTTTAAGTTTTCATAAAAGCTCTAACCAGCCAAAATGGTATGACATTCGCTTGATAACGTTTATTTCGTTATATTTTACTATAAAATAAAAAAATCTCTATAATAGAGATAGAGCTTGCTCCAATATAGTAATCTTTAAAATATAGAGTAAAAATAAAAATTGATATTTCTTTCCCTAAATATAGAAAAATAGAATTTATATTTTGGAGGAATAAATAGCAATAAGTTAAAGTGAAATTGACGCTAAATGTTATTGTAATCAAAAATAGCAATGAGTTGAAAATACTTTTACCATGTACCTATAAGTGTTGGAATCCATATTCATAAGAAGAGATAATTTGGTTGACAAAAAAAAAAGTTAATTTAAAATATTTTAAACATCGTTTAGAAAATTTTGAACCCAAAACCTTTAGACATTCACGAAAACATAAACACTAATTCCATTGGGAACATTTTTTGGATTTTTTTGGACATTGGGAACATATGTTTTCCTATAGATACTAGTAATTATAATTAAGACTGTAATAGAACCTAAATAATAAATCATGTGATTGTGATTCATATTCTATTGCAGACTTTGTAATCCAGTTTACGTGTAATCCTGTTACTACTGTTTGTAAGCTTAGTTTGATCCAAATCCGACCCATTTCCTTTATGTACAGGGCCGTCTAGAATTATTTACGGACCCTGTTCAAAAAAAATATTAATTATATATTTAACGATGTGATGGAGTAGTTTTAAAAAAATTATATAGCTTTATTTATATATATTTGACGTTTTTTGAAATTATAAACTCTAAATTTAGTATATATGTAAAAGTTTAAAGTTTTATATCATAACTTATATATTTATTTACAAATTCTTAAAAAAAATTTTATTTTTTATTCGGATTCTGTTCGAGTGCTCCACTTGCACGTGCTGTTAGACTGCCATGTTTATGTATGTGATCCGATTGGAAGAACTACAGTTTTATGAGCGTGATCTTTTTTTTTCCACATTTGATAGGCATATACTATTTTAGTATCCTCTTAGAGCTCACAAAGGGAAAAGAAAACATTTATTGTTGTTTGGTTATACCGCTACAAAGATGTTGAAACATAACGTTGTGTGTGATTAAACGATTTTAACCGCGTACCACTCACCTCAAAGTATATTTCATTTCACATGTCCAGTTTTCCAATTTTATTAATCATAAATAATGTCTTTATCTTAGGCCTCACTGTTGTAACCAGAGCGGTTGCGGACGTTTACGGATGCGGATGGTTGCAGTTCTAAGTGTTATTAAGAGATTTGTACAATTGGTACAACGGTTAGAAACTAGTGTGTTTACGGGATAACACATCAGTGGTAAATAATTAATTAACAATATTAACATTTTATATAATTACAAAAATATTAACAATCATATTACTGTAATAAATATAAAAATTATATTTATAAAACTATACTATTAATTTTTTTAAAAAAATTATAGAAAATATTTTGTTTTAAAATTTTAATATAAATTAAAATATAATATTTTTTTTAGTATTTCAAATAATTTCAGTTTTAAAATTCAACTGAACATTTTTATTATTATATTTAATTATCTTCTTTAAAAAAATAAGAAATGTTACCTCACGCAACCACAAACGCTAATTGAACTCAGCTTTTGAATTTAAGAGGTCCATTATGGTTTGAAGCGGTTTATAACATTTTCTGTGATTGTTACACAACGCCAAAAACCGCAAAAAAATACGATTGTAGGTGGTAGCGGGAAAACCAGTCATGTCCTAATCATTCGTCTAATCGAACTATCAGTGTCGTGCGAACAGATACATGAGCCTGAGGCGAAATTATATTTTTTGTTTATATAATTTTATGTGTATTATATTAAAAATAAAATAATTCAAAATAACTTATTTTGCCATATGGATTAAAAATTAGAAAATAAAAATGATACACAAAGTTTAGAATGTAAATTTGTTGATAAATTTATTTTGGTTCTTTAATATTTTTTGCCAAATTATCATAGTATATAAAATGTGTAAAAAAATGTGATGTACAATATTAAATTAGTAACATAAAAATGAAGGTTAAAGTTGTGTGTTAAAATGATGATACTTTTAAGAATATTAAAGTCTCTAGAACTTAGTTACTATATAATACTTTTACATATTTTTTCATTTACTTATATTCAGAAAATGATACAAATATAAATAAATATATATATATATATATATATATATAACCAGATAATAATAGATAAAACCTTAAAAGTCAACAAAAGTTGTTTCAATTTTTAGTTTTGTGATTTTTTCAGCAAATTATCCTAATTTTCATGGGTTAGAACTTAGAAGTGATGATTTTATAAAATAATTAAAGTCCCTAGGGTTTTAACTAAAACAGATTCTAACAAAAAAAAAATTCAAATAAAAAAGGAATCTGAAATCTGGTAAAAATCTAATTAATATTTACTAGGTACAAAAAAAAAATGATTATGGCCCCAAAATTTTTACATTATTAAGGGATCCTAGGCGAATGCTTTTTTCACTTCAAGGTGAGCACGGCTCTGCGAACTATACACAATCATAAAATCAAATAAATACCAAATTACTTAATAAATAAATTTAAAAATGCGTTTAAATTATCACCGAAATCAGATCAAAAAGTCAAATAAAACCAAAATGATCGAGATGATCCCAAATGCTTAGGTATAATAACCGATCTTAAGCAAAAACAAATTGTATTATAACCAGAGAAGTAAAAAAGAAGTTATGAAGTGAAACCAGGATTAATATCTCAGAAACCACTACATCTATAGCCCTGTTCGTTTGGTTGCCGCAGGTTTCAGCGTCAGCGACAGCGTCAATGAAGACAGTTGTTGTTCGTTTCGCAGACTCTGACGCTGACGCTGCCGCTGATGCTGCCGCATATTATATCACGACCGCAGATTTTATCGGCGTCAGCCGCAGGATGCGGCGTTCGGACGCGGCGTCAGATGCAGCTTCCTGCGTCAACGAATCAAACAAGAGTTGACGCAAAATGTTGACGCTGCCGCTGCCGCCGGTACCTGCGGCAACCAAACGAACAGTCCTTATGTATATCACACGAGGAAATAGAAGACTGTAATAGAATATGATTCACAATCGCATGATTTATTTAGGTTCTAAATGGTAAAAATGGAATAAAATTGTTGAAATAAAAACTTTTGGGATTGAAGTACAGTTAAACACTTTTCTCAAATATACTGACCCAATGAAAATAATTGGCTAATAGGCCTCAATCTAGGATCCAGAATAAAAGTTCTCTAAGCCCATATAGTTTCTTTTCAAGTCAATTCCTTATAGAATCATCGCAAGTATAAAACTTAATGTCTATAAAATCATATCTCTTACATCCGTATATCCATAAAATATTTATGAACATGAAAATATATATTATTCTCATCATCGCAAGTATAAAACTTAATGTCTATAAAATCGTATCTCTTACATCCGTATATCCATAAAATATTTATGAACATGAAAATATACATTATTCTCTCTCATTTTCAGTGAAAGTCAGATTCTTCGTCACTCAACAATGAATTTTTTTTTCTAAACACTTTCGGATTTGGTCTTTTTTTTTTTTTTTTTTTTAAGGTTTGGTCAAAAATGATCCCATCACCTCATCATATACATGTCGACATGTCGACATGTCGATACTGATACTATACAAAAAAACTCTGAATCTGGAAGGAATAATAAAGGAAAATATATATTTTTGTTATTGTTTTACAGTTAAAAATAACCCCACCAAACACAAACAAAACACACTTTAGGGAAACCCCACGCAATAGCCACGCACTTTCATCTCATATTTAAAAACCTTAATTTCTTTCACAAAAACCCTAAGGTCCCGTTTCTTACTATCTTTCTCTATATACTAATATACACACATTTATATATATGGCTGACCCTAAAGATCCTTTCACTGAACCTAAACCTATAAGCCAAGCTTCTTCATCGTCAGTTACTATTGTCCCAGCTCACACGTGCGGTTACAGTCTCTCAGAGTCATCCACGTGTGAACACTCTTGTCCACTTGCTACTGTCTCTTTTGCGGCTGCTTCTTCTACTACAAGTAGTAACGATAATGTCATCTTAATGGCCACTACCGAGGCCGGCCCTACCCCTCGCCGGAAAAAGCATCCGATTTATCGTGGGATCCGTTGCCGGAGCGGCAAATGGGTCTCCGAGATCCGAGAGCCTAAGAAGACGACACGTGTCTGGCTCGGGACTTATACGACCCCTGAGATGGCTGCCGCCGCCTACGACGTGGCGGCTTTAGCTCTTAAAGGCCGAGAAGCCGTCTTAAACTTCCCGGAGTCTGTCGGGAGTTACCCTCTTCCGGTATCCTCCTCCGCAGCTCATATCCGAATGGCTGCGGCTACGGCGGCTGCTACGGTTGGCGCTGAGGCTGCAGCTGCGGCTGCCAATGCGGCTGTGAAGGGACGTGAAAAAGAGGTTGAGGAAGTTGCCGAGGTGGTGGGATCTTCAGCTATGGAATTTGTGGATGAAGAAGAGCTATTGAACATGCATGGTTTGCTAGAGGAGATGGCGAAGGGGATGATGGTGGCTCCGCCGTGGATAGGGTCTCCTCCGTCCGATGATTCGCCGGAGAATTCCCAGGAAGAGAGTCTCTGGAGTTACTGATTTAATTTTGTATTGTATGCTTTGTTGACTTTTATGCGAATCATAAGTGTTCTTTTATCCTAATGATGATCACTTATCTGAGATGCTTAATTTTGTTAAATAAATCGTATGTTTTTCTCACTTTTCAATATTCAAGAAGATAATGATCAACAATCAGTAACATTTGTATGTTTGGAGTGTTCTTGAATTATGGGATTAGGGTTTTTATTAGCTTATCTAGCCATTGCCTTTTGTAGTTGTCTGTTATGGAGTGTTCTTATGTTTTGACGTTAATTTATGACACTTTCATGAATATCTGTATTTTGTTATACTAGTTTTCATTAATTTATTTAAAAGAAATGGTACAAAATGAATTTCATCTAAGAATCTTTGAGACTAGTTAGAGAAAGGCAATCTGTAAAGATAGGGATCCTATTCAGGCCGCGCCGAGAGCTTAAGTCGGGAGCAGAAGCAAGTATATGTTCATTGTACCAGACTACCAGTTACAAAACATATTAACGGATTTAAATTTTTTTTCTTTTCCTTTCTAAATATCAAATTATATAGAGAAAAAGACTAGGATAGCACAAAATTTTTTTTTGTCACAAATATAACTTATAAGAATAAAAATGACCAAAATATCACTTAATGTTTTATCAAAAGAGATAAATATACACTTATACCCAATGGTAAATTAATTTAGACATTAG
>NC_027756.1:12044463-12053563 GCF_000695525.1 Brassica oleracea var. oleracea | reverse complement strand
GGGTTTAGGGTTTAGGGTTTAGAGTTAAGGGGTGGGGTTTAGGATTTAGGGTTTAGAGTTGGGAAGTGAGGTTTTGGGATAAGATTTCAAATTTTGAAAAATAAAAAAAATTTAAATTTTTCAAAAGATAAAATGCTATTTTGGTCATTTTAGTATTTGAGGGCTGTTTTTGTGATATAAACCTAGAAATGTGTTATTTTGGAGATTTGCCCAATTATATATGAGATCAAGCAAATTTCCTTGTGTATTTTAGAAATCCAGAGATATCCATATATAGATCAATGTATTTTAATAGGCATTTTTTGGAACATTATTATATGATTACAAATCTAAAGGCGTACTGATTAATTATGAAATTTACAATATACTCTCTGTTCCCGAAATAAAGATTTTCTAGAGTATTCACATATATTAAGAATATAATAAATGTTCACAATTAAATTTATTATTTATTTTACTATACATTTTCCAATAAATATCAACCAATATTATTTAACAAATTCAAATATTTTCAGTTAATGTTTCTTAAAAGTATACAATTTTTCAACAGTAACTAATAAAAGTTTTTTAAATTTTTTTAGAAAATCTATCATTTTGGAACAAAAAATAAATTTAGAAAATTCTATTTTCGGGAATCGGAAACGGAAGGAATGGCGTTTTGTTATGCTTTCACAAAGAGAGGACAATAACCAGAGATCATAGACACTCTTTAGTGGGATCTATTTATTATTTAATTAAGCTCTAAGCAATTCTTATATTATAGGTTTCATCTCCTTCAATATATATGTTTGAGTTGTAAAGGTTGCATTATATCATAAGGCTCCTTACTCAATATCGATTAGAAAAATAAAACTAATAATATAGGTTACTAACTTTCTGACATTTTTCTGATAACCACTATATGGCCTCAAGATCAGATTTTGTATCCAACTCGTTTGTATTATGTCATTAGCTAAATTCAATTATATATGGCTAACTAGTACTGCATGAATTGCTGACATGAAGCAAATCTATTATGTTCTGGAAATTATAATAATTTAGATCTTGAATGACGATGGATACATGTATGCTTGAGTGAAAGTTTTGAACCTACTTCCAGGACCATGGATTTTGGAGGTGCACTCATAACCACACTCTCACATGCATAAATACATAATATATATATAGCTCGGTAAAAAACAATTACAGAAAATGCGACGTTGTATAAATTTGAATCTAAGAACAAGTCTATCAACAGTATGAAGAAGGAGTCTCAGAAAGTTGATTAGTTGATAATTAAAACAATAGTGATTGATGGGGTTCTAATACCCACCCAATAAGTTCTCAAAAAGAGCTTTTGAGAATTTATTGGATAGGTATTAGAATCTCATCAATAACTTTTGTTTTAATATGCAACTAATCACTTTTCGAGAATCATTTCCTCGTATATGGATAATGGTGCTCTAATTGGCAGGTAATCGTATCTGACGCTGAAGCAATGTCATGATGTAAAAAATTAATATTTAAATTTGACATGTTCAAAATAAATAAATTTGACATGTCGGAAGACTCGGAACTCTCAACATTTGACTTTGATAGTGGCATCGAATTACCGAACCCAGTCCATTTCTTCTTATTTATCTTTACTGCTTTTAAAGGGATCATGACATGTAGGGCTGGCAAATTACCCAAAATCTTAGAAACCTAAATGAACCAATCCAATTTCAAATTGATAAACATCTAATAATTTTATATTTAAAATATTTTGGATATCTAAATTGAACCAATACTAAATTGAAGATTAAATAAATATTCTAAATATTATATTTAGAATTAAAACTGAAAATACTAGTTAAGTATAAATTAATATGTATCATCTGAAACTATTCAAATATTTATTAAATTATCAAGAAATATTTGAATTATTAAATGTGTTTACTTGATCTACCTGGATAATTTGATATTTTAATCTAAATTACCAAAATTATCAAGAGTTGTGGAAACTCTTGATAGCATTAGATAGATCAATTAAAATTAAATTTTTATCTATATTGGTTAAAAGGTAGATGTTTATATAATTTCATTGCTTTTACGTTTTTTCAGAAATGGTAAAGGTAGGGGACAGGTTTCACTTTGTGGGTTAAAACTTAAAACGACCAAAGATATTTTCTCTCTAGTGATCATTAATCATAAAACTGTGTCTTCTTTTCATTTGGTTAATTATATATATAAGCAACGAAAATGTAGTTTCCTCTGTCTCTTCTGATTTAACATTTGGACTGTTGTTTGTTTTCTGCTTTTTACCTTGTGCGACCATCATTGATACATGTCGATCGATATGTCATCGAAATAACATTAGATGTCTTTTTTTTTTTTGATCAATTTTTTTTTTGATCAAAACATTAGATGTCTACAATTCCATGAATTCACTCTAATTTTGGTCAAAATATATTAATTAAATAAGAAATATGTGATGTTAGTGAAGGTGGACTGATTAAGATATATTAACAGATACGACATGTATATTAGAGTTGGAAAAAAAAACGGAATCCAAAAAACCGAACCGAATCTGATCCGAAAAAGTAATAACAAACCTCAACCAAAATTAGCTAAATATCCGGATGGTTTCAAAATTTTGGTATATAATCGACAGGGCCGGCCCTGAAATTTAGGGGGCTGCAGGCGGTTTTTAAAAAATTCTAGCTAAAAAATTTTTTTGGTAAATTTGGGGGTCTAAAAAAAATTTTGGAGGCTTTTTTTCTATGTAATTTTTTCCAAAATTTTTGGGGACCTAAGGCCAATGTTTCGTTAGGCTTTGCCCAGGACCGGCCCTGATAACCGAATCTGACCTGAACTGAAATATTTTGGGTACCTAAATATATCTGAAATAGATTTACATATCTAAATATATTAGTTATTTTTAAATTTAATATATTAAAAATATCCAAAATATATAAGATATTTTGAAGTTGTCTAAAATACATGAAAATATATACAAATAGTCAAGATTAATGTTTAAAATAGCTAAACATTACTAAAAACACCAAATATTTGAAATATCTATTGATTCTCTATCTAAATATTCAATCTAAACCAATTTGTATGTTAAGTTTAGTTATTTTGGCATATGTGATTTCAAATTTATATGTATATATTATTTTATTTTAGATTTTGAGAAATTAAAGTATATAATGAATTTTAAAATTTTAAAAATAATTTAAACGGATTGTCCGAACCGGGACCAAACACGTAAAGATCCAAACTGAACCCAAACCCAAGATTTATAAATACCCGAATGGAGTTGAAATTTTTAACCCCGGAGACTCAAAACCCGAATAGACCCGAACCGAACCCGAATGGATACCCTATTATCTAGCGAGTCTGAAATCCAACAAAAAAAAAAAATAAGAATAAGTTTGATCAACTAATTTTTCTACTTTTGTTCACGAGTACGTACCATTATGTCTATACTTCCTACTTATCTGGCTCATGTACTTTTTAGTAACTATGTTACAATTTATTTATCAGAAATTTAGTTTTTTTTTTCAAAATGATGTTACAGAGGAAACTAGTAAGCGAATGTTTTGGATCCATCAGAAAAGTTAATGGCCTTTCTTAGCGTATTTTGCAAAGTCTCAATTGACGCCTGGTTGTCTATATTATTTCCGTGGCTCAATTGACAAATAATCTACCGTTACAGCGTTACTGTTTGCTAGAAATCCAAATTCGAAGAAGCCATTTGACATGTTCAAAATGCTAAAAGGTTGAAGAAGGATATCCTGATAAGTGATAACTATCTAACTTTTGCCAATCAAAGACATCTGATTACGCATCTCATATCTTACAAACGTAGCCCTTGAACCAAGAAGAAAGTTTCGACTTAACCATAGGAAATCTTTGTAACTTTTTAAACCTTTAATTACACATCTCATATTTTCCCTCAAAATAGAATAAATTCAAATTGAGTTTAAAATTTTGCTCCAATAATTCTTCTCATTTATCTCCTACAAAATAGTCCAAATATTTATTATTGATACTTGTTATTAAATTATAATAAAGCTTTTTACTTTAAGAACTTACAAAATTTACCCAAATATAACTTTATTTTAATTAAGTATTTATTATATACAATTTTCACTTTTAACAAAATATATAATGATTCATATGAACTTGTTATTGTATGAATGAAAATATTAATTATTTTTAGAAAATACTAAATATAATACTTTTACTTTTATATAAATAAAATTATACAATATTTTAAGAATTATTATTTTTTAAATAAAAATGTACAACATCTAAATGAGTTTATAATAGTGTTCCTAATCAAAAAGGTGGGATCATGATCATCTATATCTGTATGGGATGATCTATGACTCTCAACCACTCGTTCGAGACCAACAAATAAAAATCAACATAACATTTACCCAGATTTTACAGTGGACTCGCTTATCAATTCAGCTTCGCGAAGTTGGAACTTGCTGGTGATCCGGATTTTGGTGGATCCCTAGGATGTAAAAATCATAGAAAGCATACCACTGAGCATGACTCAGATAGCGGACATGGATGAATGGCATTTCACTAATAATAGAAAATATGCGGTCAAATCAGGATACCAAATAGAACACGTCTACCTGGATAAAAAAACCACCAGTAATTTTTGAACCTACAATTGATATATTGAAAGCGTTTTGCTGGAATGTACGATGTCCACCAAAAATAAAGCATTTTTAATGGAAATTGATGTCAGGATGTATAGCTGTTAAAAAAAAAACTGAAGGTGAGAGAGATATAGGTTGTGCCAGATGCGGTGATGCAGAAGAATCAATAAATCATGTGATTTTTTAAATGTGATTGGGCGCGTTGGGTCTTGTCGTTTACTAATTTGAAAAACAATTGTGAAAATAGTTGACTGTTTCTGGAGATCACTAAAACAGCAAATCATCTGCAGACTTACAGTGTAGGTTATGCCTTGCTTACGAAATTATTTTAGGTATATATAATATTTTTCCTGGTTGATTTATTAGTTGAGTGTAAATAACTAAATTCTGATGAAGTCGACATAAAAAGGCGACAACTTGTAGACGATTTTATTTGTTTCTGTAATTCCCAAACTTCTAAGAAGTCTTTTTTTTTTTTGTCGTCTTTCCATCTAGGCTAGATCAAGTGAAGAACAGACGAACCAATTCTCTGAGGAGCATCTCCATCTGTCCGGGTCTGATCTATATAGGAGAAAATATTGTCTCTGGTCCTTGCTTCTTTCGCTAACGCGTCTGCCCGCCCATTCCGATACCGAAGAATATGAGATAGTCTCATATCCTCAAAGTCATCATGTAACCTCTGGAACTCTTCAATCTATGTCGCGAATGCTGGCCAGTCCATCGGATTTGTAGTCATGTCGACTAAGTCCGAGTAATCCGTCTCGAACCGTACTGAAGTAATCATTCTGTCTCTCATACATGCGGTTGCCCAAAGTAATCATTCCATCTGTTACCGTAAGCTTAAAGTTGTTTTTTTTTTTTTTGTGAAATAGTAGGCTTAAAGTTGTTTCTCTTTTATATGGTAGAAAAAGAAACCACTACATCAACCCTGTATACAGTACAAAGATTCTCGCAACGAAGTTAATTTGTTACAAGATAATAAATCATTATTTCATCATATGTGATTTTTTTAGAAATAAAACAAATTCATGTGCCACTCTTGAATTTTCTAGTTTGCCAATAACTCTTTGGGCAAGTGAGTTTGCTGGTTTTTGTCAGACTATATAAAAGGCAAATTAGCGAAATGTACATAATAAAAGAAGAAAATCACGAATTAACCATGTTTTATTTTATATGTCGTTTTAAGTTTTTTTGTATAGATTAAAAAAATCATTAAAATTTATGGTTTATCCCTAATTAATATATTATTTAATTAATTATATTAACTGATAAGTTTAAGGAATATAAATAAAATTGAAAAATTATTAAATAAATATATTAAAACATAAAACGGCATTTAAAATAAAACAAATTTTAACTCTAAGATGACAATTAATCTGAAAGAATAATAGTTTGCGCAGGATGTGACTATTTATCATACACAAATAGACATTTTTCTCTTTTATCAGGCATGTTCACAATAGGCTTTCTAGCTGACTGAACAATTTTATCTAATCTTAAACCTAACTATACCAGTCACTAATTGACAAAATATTTTATAAAGATATCTCTATTTATATATTTTTAGAATAATCTATAATATTATTTGCGAAGTGAATTTCTTATATGTCGTTCTACGGCACAGTATTGTAAAAAAATATGAAACATATAAATTATTTGATGCGACGAAATATTTGTTTGCTCCGTCAAATTCTACTTTTATAATACTTTTTTCTGTCAAATTCTACGCCATGTTTTCTACTTTTATAATTCTTTTTCTGTCAAATTCTACTTTTATGATTCATATGTTAAAAATCAAAACTGCAGCATATGCTATCTTTTGTTTGCTCCGAATACTAATAAATAAAAATTAACATAATATATATATATATGATTCATATGAGTAAAATCCGCTTATGCTATCTTTTTGGTGTGTTAGTCTACTAATCTTTTTAGGTTTTCTAATATTTAACTCTTTTAAAAATCCCTTGTTAGTAAAATCTCAAATAAAAATAATATTTTCTATTTACAGAAAGAAACAAAAATGGAAAATTAAAAAGATTAAAGTTAACATTGGACAAAAAATTAAAACAAAAGGTTAAATATAAAGGATAACAAAACACAGATAATACTACAAGATAAGAAAATACAAATCTAAAAACACAATTCGTACATAAAACAGAAAAAAACTAGTAAAAGAAAAATTAAAGATCAAATAAAACATAACTATGATAAAAGTATATTTAAATTACTAATTTATTTTCTTTTCTTGGTAAAATAAATTACTGATCTCTTCTTTATATGTTTAGATAAAACTGAAAAAATGTATACTTACTTTTTCTCATGCCTCGTTCATTTAATCTCGTAGACATTATATAAAAAGTGATTTTACACATGTTTTCTGAACATCATTTTCACCAAAAAAATAACATGGCTTACTATAAATGATGGCATGTGTTATGGCTAAATATGATATGGATAATTACATTTAACGTTGATTTTTATTTTTGACAAACTTTTTAGAGTAAATAAATCATAAAGCATAACTAAAATAAATATATTAAATAATATAATAATAAAAATATAAATATTTTAATTTTTTTAAAATATTACTTAATCTTATTTTATAATCATACAATTTTTATTACTAAACAAGAGTTTCAAAATTTTATAAAAATTTATAAAAATTAAAAATTAAAAAAATTAATCGTAATACCATCTGTTTCCTTTTGATATTTAATTTTTTTACAAATTCTGTGTTTTTTTTTGGTAACATACAATTTGTATATAAATTATTTTTAATTTTATACAAGTTGGTTTAATATATCTTAAATAAAAGAAATATATAAAATCTATCTAAGATTATATATAATTTTAAATATATATACATATCTATTCTTATTTATAATTTAAAATAAATCATTTTTTATATTTTATCTTAATTTTATGTTTAAATAAATCAATATTTATATTAAAATATTGTTATGAAATAATAAAATCTGATTTATTAACACGATTTTGTTTTTAAATATGGTTTAAATTAAATAATTTATCGTTGCACATTGTTCAGAAAAACAATTAGTTTACTGATATTAAGATAGTTGAAATTGTTCGGAACAAATTTCACATTCGATAACTTACATCTCACTGGAAAGACAGATATTTTCCAGACCCCATCTAGTATCCAACGAATAGCCGAAATTCGATTTAGCATGGACTTTGAACGAGCAGAAGAGATCGAATTCATTCTTTTGTCAACAAAATAAAGAAAAAGAAATTTGATAAGTAAAAGTTTTAGTTGTTATGATTTTGTTGACTAAATTAAAAGTAGTTAATATGGCCGACACGGTCCAACTTTTATTTCACTTACTTTTTTTCTTTGTTGGTTGTTCATATCTCGTTGTAACTTTTCCATGCAGCTGAGAAATAAAAAAATCACTCTTGAATTTAATTAGTTAACGAAAAGTTAGATCTTGCTAGGATACTTTTACAGATATCTAATCAGTAAGCCATCTATAAATAATATGTATTTTTGTACTGAAATGTCTTCTTTGGTGCAAAATTAAAATTTTATTACATTGAAATGATAAATTTACTTATCGGCTAGGTACAATCTCTTAAACAAGATTACTTCTATCTTGTGTCCACTATACTTCAGTTTGTGACCATGCGGATACTGCCTATTTTACAATTCATTGGTAACCGGAGTGAAAATCCATCCGTGGACCGCACCACTTTTTTAGAAATTATCTGAACTTCTCTATGGACATGGGATATTCCTAAAGTTAAAAGAAAAAAATTACTTTCCAACGCAGGACGTGAAAAAAATCCATCTTTAATTGCCACTTATGATATGAAAGCAAATATGAATTTACTCCACAATTCTTTCTTTTTTTAAACACCAAAATGTATTAAAAACCAGAGTTCATCACAAACTAGGATGAAACTGAAGTTGCAGGTCCCGAGCCAGCAATCTGACTATTCTCCATGCTTGCTTGGCTAATAATATGATGTGTTAAGGAAAATAACATTTTTAATAAGTATACTCCACAATTTTTTGTCCCTACTAAATACTAATTTTGTTTCTAAACTAAAAGAAAATAACCTTTTATACAGAAAAAAACATTTCAAATTAATTGATGAAAATATTTAGGTAAAATAAAATATTAATTAAATCGAACCAATCAAAATTTTGGTTGTTATATTTTATATCCCTTATATATTAATCGAGGAACATTTGAAAAGATGTAACCTCAATTTTGTATTAATTAAAAGAGGTCCCAATGCATAGGTGGCACTCAATTAGGTAGTCAATTACATTCAATTGAAAAATAAGTAGGTCCACATTCGATTTTTATATGTTGTTAGATACATAAGTTGGTCAAACTATATGATATAATGATATGATATGATATTTTCTTTCCTTAAATAAAACCTACGGAATTACCATAAATGACTAATATATATATGACAATTAATGA
>NC_027756.1:12041865-12043558 GCF_000695525.1 Brassica oleracea var. oleracea | reverse complement strand
TTTTTTTTAATTTTATATTATTGAAAGATATTAAAAAATCACATTAAATATATAATAAAAACATTTATATTTTTTCTTATATGTTATATTTGAATTTTTCAAAATGTCTATATATTATTAGAAATTTGAATATTCCCACTCTGAAAATTTTGTGATCAATAGATTATTTTTTTGTTATAATAAGTTACAAATGATCATAAAATATAACGCATATGAATTTTTATTTAATAAATATTCAAACTAAATAATATATATATATAAACACTAATGATTTAAAGCAACAAGATTGGCTGATCAATTTAGTCGTCCAGTTGAAATCTTTCAAAAGTATGTGATAGACTAAAGTCAAAGTAAATATTGATTTAGAATAGTAGTTATATTTTACTAACCAAATACCGAAAAAAACCGAACCGAACCGAAACTAACCCGATATCCGAGTTGAACACCCGTAATCCAAATGAAGCCAAACTATTGTTTCATTCTCCAAAATATAATAAAAATAATAACTTAATCCCGCGCAAGGCGCGGGTCTTATCCTAGTAACATAGTAAAGAGCTACAATCACAAATCCGAACGAAGCTAAAAAATGGATCGGACATTAAGGTATATGTTGGAATCTTTTTTTTCATTCTCACCATGGTTTTATGCGTTCAAATTGGCTCAAATAGTCAGGTGACTGACCATAGTCCATGGTATCAATCATTTTATAAAATTTAAAATAGTTTTTGTTACAATAATATAGTGGTAGTAATTTACAAAAAAAAATAATATAGTAGTAGTATGATTCACTTTGTACTACATAATAAAGCTAGAGGAAGTTCCCGACCATATATTTGATGTAACTTTATTACATATTAATGTATGGTCCACTTCTCGCTAATGTCTCTTAATCATAACATTTTTCATTTGAGGAATGTTTTATTCACTTAAAACAAGATAAGTCACTTTTTAGCCATTAGTAATCTTCCTTAAGGCCTGTTTATTACCCTAATCATTTTTTGGGATTCGGATTTTCCTCTATAATGTCTCTAGATGTAGTGTTAGAATATTAATATTTTTATTTCCCAGTAAATGTCTACATCAAATCCTTTTTATTTAAGTTTTGGTAAAGTATCAAACAATAAACAATGTTCTTATGTTTTTGTTTAAACCGTTGACCTTGGGGCTTGGGCCTTAATATTTTCAGTAATTCAGTTCATTCAGTAGATATACAATATTATTATATAAATTGTTGTAAATGAAGTGTTGGGTAAACACTTCAGTTATCATTACTATCGACCAGAAGGTCCATATATATACAAGGTATTAGATCGTCATAAGGTCATGTTTATCCTAACAAGATAAGGATAAGGATAAACACTATGTTACAGATATACATAGAATATATACTAGATAAACACATAGTCTCTGGTTGTCTTTATCATGTCCCGGATTGGGCCTGCAATATGGGCTGGTCCATGGTCGATCATCATTTGGTTTATAACACTCCTCCTTGATCGACACATCCGGTACAGGTTCGTTGCATGCTTAATGTTGCCTCATTAAAACCTCTCCTGAAAAACCCCAAAACCAATGTGGCAAAATGGGAAACCAAGGACAGGAAAAAGGGTACAACACATGAACTCCCCCAGATGAATGCATCACTATAGTAGATGCATTCCCATCTGGTATCCGAGTCTTCTTGAACGTTGAA
>NC_027756.1:12022855-12041765 GCF_000695525.1 Brassica oleracea var. oleracea | reverse complement strand
GATTTTCCTGATAAGGTTTTAATGAGGCAACATGAAGCGTACTACAAATCATGTATGGTTATGGCATCCAAGGGGAGTGTTATAAATCATGGAGTGGATTGCCATTAACCAGGCCCGGTCCAAGACCGGTCCAATACCTAGAAGATGGAGGGACGGCCGAAGCCTAGAGAGAGGAGAGAGAGAGCCGACTTCAGGAGAGAGAAAGACGGCCACAAAGCTTAGAGAAAAGGAAACTCTTTCTTTTTCCTAGTAGATGTAATATTTACATTATTATGTATTAGTAGTTTTCCTAATCCTAGTGAGTTTAGGTTTTGAATACTTTCTATTTATCTTCATCTTGTAATCCTTATATAAAGGAACCCCCTTAATCATTAATAAGAACACAGAAATATTCAGTCTCTAAACTCTCTAATTACATTAGAACAACAGTTGTTCTTGTGCCTCTAGACGGTCATCTTGCAAAAAATGGTTGTGGAGTGGATAAGGGAACATTTCAATAACAAGTAAAGAAAATATATAGAAAAAAAAGACATAATCAAGAACCATTATTCTGGAGTGTAAACTTCTACATCCATCATCACTGCCGCAGCCTAAAACAAACAAACGTAAAAAGCTCGAAACTTTCACTCATTATTACAACTGGAGCAGTGGAAAAATTCACTAGATTAGACAGAACCATAACCCAGAAACTAATTAGACAAACCAAATTCAAAGAATGAAGAAATCAAATGCAACTCTGAGAAGATAGAGAGACAGGGAGGTCAATGTCCAAACGTATACGTTTAACTCGTCCCAAATCCATTATTTGATTCCATTACACAAGTACAAACAAAAAACAAAAAACAATCCCATAGCATCTAAGGCTAAGAAATGTCAGCACGATCAAGCATATCAATCAAAGTCATCTTCCTAGGAAACCTAGGAGGGAGCCTCAAGATCATAGCATCTTCAATCTCAATCGGAAGATGAGTCGCAACAATCACAATCCCACCTTTCTTCCTATGCTCCCCGATAACATACTCAAGCAACCTAACCCCTTCATCATCCAACGCAACGGAGGGCTCATCCAAAAGCCAAATGGGCCTATCAATCGCCAACAGCCTCGCGAGCTGCAGCCTCTTCCTCTGGCCCATCGACAGCATCCTCGACTTCTCCTTCACCAGCCTCCCTAGCCCCATCAGCTCCAGCGCCGGCTGCGCTTTCCCGATCTTGTTCTCGAGGAGCTCGAACCACTGGACGTTGTCGAGGACCGTGAACCTCTCCTTGATTGCGTCTTTCAGAGAGATCCAGTTGAGCTGGAGTTTGTACTGCTGGAAGATCCCTGATTGCGTGATGTCGTGGCCGTTCCAGAGGATTTCCCCCGCGGAGGGCTTTGAGAACCCGGCGAGCATTCTCAGGAAGGTTGATTTGCCGGATCCGTTGGTTCCGGTTAGGACGAGCGCGCCGCCGTCGTGGAGGGATACGTTGACGTGTCGGAGGATCTGCTGGGCGTTTCTCATGCAGGAGACGTTTTTGAGGAGGAGACGAGGGGTTGGAGGGTTCCATGGAGACATGGTTGGGGACAAGAAAGAATGTGAAGAAGCGGAAGAGTAAGAAGCGTTGAAACGGAGTTGCTTCAGCGGCGGAGAGGACAGGATTCTCAAGTTGTTATTGGGCTTGTTATGGGCTTTTATTAAAAGCCATAAGTTCAAAGATTCTCAGAATTAGTTTTATGGTATTGTTAGATCGATACTGGACATTATTGATATAGGTGTGGTCCAACTATTTTAATACAATTACTAAAACTTTTTATTAATCATTTAAAAGAAATATTTTTTTTTTAACCACAAGAACTTTATTAATTAAATCGTAAAAGGTGAATACAGATACTGAATCAACCAAAAAGAAGGAATTTCAAAAGACATGAAAGAACTATTACGATCACTAGCTTGTTTTGTCAGAACATCTGCTGCTTGATTCTTCTCGCGATTCACATAATCCAATGAACACTCCGGTAACAAAGCCATCCAATACCTTATATCACATAAGTAGTTCCCCAAATCAATATGTTCCTTCACTTGGTTAATAATAAGACAAAGTTCTTGATTATCGCCTTCAAACCATACTCTTCTCCAACCACGAACCCATATATGTTGTAGAGCAAACAGAAAACTCATGGTCTCACCTATAAAGGATGATTGAACTTTTCCAATTTGAGCATTTCCGGCTTCCAAAAAAACTCCATTATGATCTCTTAGAATCCATCCAATCCCATCAACAATGCTATTAGAGCCAGAGCTATAACCAAAGTTGCATTTTACCCAATTACAAGGAGGAGGTTCCCATTTCGATGATTTAGCCCCGTATCCTCTTCTTTGCTGTCCAGTTTGAAGAACATTCATGTACCATTCAATATTCGAATCCATTGCTCTTTTAATGTCTTCACTAGGATGAATATTTCTCTTATTGAAGATAAATTCATTCCTTGATTTCCAAATCAACCACAGAATCCAGAAGACCAGTAGTTTATTTAGCTCCAAATCCGGTAAAGACTCTATTATGCTAAAGAGAAGTTGAATATTATCTTCCAAGGTATTTGAAAATAGATGGACTAAGATAATACCTGAACATCTCCAAATAGCTGTGGCATGAGGGCAAAGGAATAAAACATGATTGATGGATTCATCCTCAAGACAACATCTCTGACATGTAGGATCAATATTAATCCAACGAGTACAAAGATTTATATACGTAGCTAATGCTCCTGATATCACTCTCCATAGAAACTGTTTTATCTTTGGCAAGATGTTCAACTTCCAAAATTTTCCTTTAATTTCTAAAGAGCCTTCAGGGCTTAAGATCTCATCTCCCTCATGATAATAGTGAGTAGCTGTCCAGTATCCCGACTTGACCGTGTACTGCATATCTTTCGTGAAAGGCCATATTAAATGATCTTCTGGAGCAAACCGAGATAACTTGATTTTCAAGACTTGTTCCACATCAATAGGCTGTAGATAGAGCTGCAGTTTCTGAACATTCCACGTTGATGTATCCTGATCAATAAACTCTTCCACTTTCTTATTCCAATTATATGAAACTTGTATAGCACGTCTTGGCGGGACAACTGGTATCCAATGATCCATCCAAACATTAGTCTTTTTTCCATCACCAATCATTGTGCGAATTCCTTTGTGAAGTAGTTCATTGCCTACTTGAATTGATTTCCAGCCATAAGAGGCTTGCTTAGTATTCGAAGACTGTAAGAAAGTCGACGAATGATGATATCTTCCCTTATAAAGTCTGCTCAAAAGGGAATTCGGATTTTGCCAAATCCGCCATGCTTGCTTTGCAAGTAAAGCCTTGTTAAAACTATATAGGTCTCTAAAACCCATACCTCCTTCTTTTTTCGGTAAACACAACCTTTTCCAAGAGACCCAAGAATTTTTTTTTCATTCCTCACCCTTTCCTCACCAGAACTCCGATAAAATTGCATTAATTTCATCACAAGTAGTCTTAGGTAGAAGAAAACAACTCATAGAGTATACTGGTTTAGCCTGAATAACCGATTTGATCAATACCTCTTTTCCTGCCTGAGATAATGATTGGTTATACCATTGAGAGGTTAAGGATTTGATATGACAAACAATGCCTTAAAAATCCTGTACTTTGCCTTTATCAAATTGCTCAGGAAGACCTAAGTATTTTCCTCCATCACCAACAATATTAATATTTAAAATATGTTGAATCTGTGTCCTCCTCTGCTGATCCACTCTCATACCAAATATAATCGAACATTTCGCCAGGTTCACTTTTTGGCCAGATATAAAGAAAAATATTATACAAAGAAAAACACAAATATGACTAAAACATGAGTACAAAGATATGCCTTTTAAGGGCGGGTCAGAATCTAGTAATAAGACTAAAGTTGGAAAGTTATCGTCTGTTCCGTGTCTATACCGTTAAGGGCAATGCTAATCTTCTCTATACAGTTCCAATTTTATCGGATTTCCCAAAGGGACTCTTCATTGTAATCTTGAAGTAGCTTAACTAAGTATTCAGATCTGGTTTAGTTAAACTCTTATGTTCATAACTGGTAATATCCATGAATTCATCGGGTATGTACCTGTCTACAGCATAGGAGTTCATCTCTATAATCATTCTATCAAAATATTTATGTATTTCAGGTGTGAGGCAGGTCAATGAGTGGCAAGGAAGCTTATAATCACTTAGTTTATCATTTCCAGCATAATGAAACATCCGTTCGCCTCATCAACCAAGTAAGAGGATCCACATCACCGTGCTTTATATGCACAGTTTCAAGATTTAACGTGATTATAAATCATGTTATTTATATGGAGAATATAGACTGTATATTAATAATTAGGGTAAGTTAAAACAACAAGCTTGAAGAGAAAGTAAAGTGCTTTGTCATGCACCACTTCTCTGATTATTTAGAGAAGATAAGAACTAAAAGAGAATTAAAACAGAAGCCAAAATGCTTTGTTCTTGAAGTCACCAAATCAATCTGTATGTTCAGATTCTCGACGATCTCTTCTAACAGGATTTTTGTCCTTCTTTCCCCTTGTTCCCCTCGCTGGTGCCTTCATCGAAGGTGTCTCCACATCTCCTGAGATGTCAAGATGAACGCCTGGATCATGAGTCTCGTACTTGGCGCCTATCATTAACGAGTTGTTCACAGCTTGGAAGTTGCTGTTTACAAAGGTAGTCAGAGAATCAAGCTCGTGGTCGCCATTTTTGTAGCTGTCTACATGGTTGTCGTCAAGCTCAGTCTTCATGGTGGCTCCAAGGTTGGTTCCAGAAAGCGTGATGACTCTGATGACATCTTCCTCCCCATTCTCCTGTTCTTCATATTGGCTCGGTCCTGCCTTGTCTGCTCCCATGTGGGTTAATGATGATATCATGTTTTTAAGATCGTGGTCGAAGTGTTGTTGTCTCTTATGCTTCTCTGACTCGCTTAGCTTCATTCTTTATCTCAGATTTTTTAACACTAAAAGAAGGGATGGGAATGCAAGTAATGCAAATATACATCTCTAAGTCTATATTTATAAAACATCAGAGCAAAAGCAGTGCCTTGTGTTGCAATTAAAGGATTGCAATGGAATGACTTTCAAGTGAGTTTAAGAATAACTTGTGGAGATTGACAAAAATGGTTAAGTATCATCATGATAAGATGTTGCATTTAATAATTTAAATACTTAGATGATGCATTGTGATCAAAACCGGTTTTGTTTTGCAGAACCGGAGGAGATGTCTTAACATAATTTTTCTTGTCCTTTTTCTTAATTAATGTGCACTCTAGATTCTGGCCACGCGGATGTTTGTTTTTTGATAATTACATGAACATTTCAAACACAACAATTTAATGGTTTCATTTGGATTGGATCAGTTCGTTTAATGTCGGGGTTTAGATCGGGCTTCTGTTTTTTTTAAATCCGAAGTGGAGTCGAATTATAAATAGTTTGGATTTGGTTTAAGTTTAAAACCAAAATTCCGAAAAATGCCCAAAAAGCTAAATTAAACCTAGAAGACTCGGAAAAAAACTCGGACAATTCAGGGTTTTCAGATATCTTTTACTTCTGAATATCAAAACCCTGAATTCGGGTAATTAATATTTTATTATATTTTGAATATTGAAGTACCCCTGCTCGGTTTTGGTTTTTTGGGTTTTAGGAATCGATTGGGTTTGTAGATAAGAATTGGTTGGATTTTTATCATGTATATGATATATATATATATATATATATAATATTTCAAATCAAAAAGTTAAGGTTAAGTACTAATTGTATTTCAATTTTAATAGTATAGATGTCTACAGATAACATTTTGATTGTTTATATGTTGTAATTTATTGTTTCAAATAGTCAATTCTTTTTGTTGTTTTTTATATGAATATATATGTACTTTGTAAAAAATTATATCTAATATTATATGTTAAAATGGTGAAACTCTAATTTATGTTTCTTATAGTTTAACTAATATAAATCGATTTTGGTATATATATTAATGTAATGCAACGAAGCTACATCTAATCTATTAATAATATAGATATTAGTAAGAGAATATATAAACTGATAAATGGGTCCATATACTATATTAATACATAAGAATAAGCCATAGAAAGCGTGTGAATCAGCATTGCATTCGATGTGAATCAGCATTGCATTCGGAGGTAGAACCACTGCGATGGGCGGTAGAGAATATGCTTCAACACTCGTCATGCCAGAGCTTTGGAACATACTGCAAGGAGCTGATTGCTATGATAAAGGAACCCCATGAGTGGCCAAGATTCGCGACAGAATTGGAGAAGATAGAGACGCTCCAGATTTGCTTCTCGGACTTCAAAATCACTCATGTGCCACGAGTGCGCAACCAGCTTTCTGATTTTTTAGCTAAGACTGCTAGGACCTTTCGTAGGGAGTTACTTTTCATTGGTTGTTCTATTCCGGTCTAGTTACCCAGACCACCTCAAGCTTGAGTAATAGAATGGCCGTTCGACGTAAAAAAAAAAAAAAAGTGTGTAACTATATTTTGTTGACCAATTTATTAGTGCATGTCTGTTTTTTTTTGACACACTATTAACCTGTTTGTTTGTTCACTAATATGTTTAGGCATTTAGTTTTCGGTTGCATTCGAGCTTTTTTTTTTGTATTTGGTTGGGTTATGTTTTTTAGTTTTTCAGTTGAAGAGATATAAACACCGTTTGGTTATTTATGAACTTGAATTTGGTTTCGGCCTTGTTATTTTAGTTTTTGGTTGGTGCGGATAATAATGTAAGCAACCCGATAAAATTTCAATTTGGTTCCGGTTTGCTTTCCTTTTTTTGGATAGTTTTGAATAATTCGGGTAAAAAAAATTTGGGTTTTTTTTAATAAAATATCGGATCACTTGGATAAGTTAAATATTTTAGATAAAAATATTAGGGTGATTTGGTTATATCGGAAAATTGAGATAATTGTAATTATTTTGGATAAAATTAATAGGGTTATCAATTTTTTTTGGATAGTTCGGTTTATAAATAATATTTTAAAGCATATAAAATTTATTTGGATAGTTTGGTTTTCAGTTTGGTTCTGATTTTGTTTTGGTTTTATTGTTCTAGAGATATATGAACTATTCATATATTTGTGAACATTGATTGTTTTTTTTTTCTTTGTGTTTCAATTCTGTTTTCGGTTCTCGACTTATCAAAATCCATTTGAACAATATAACTTGTATTTGATAAATAGATTTAAATTTATTTTTATAATATATTTTATAAATTCCCGATATTAGGATTTTTATCATATTAAAATTGTTGCAAAAAATAACTTAATAATTATAGAGTATTTTGAATACTTCGATGTTGGTAACTATGAATTTTCATTAGATATACTTGATAATATATAAATCAATATATTACTATGTAAAATATATTTTTGTATTTGAAATATTTAGTAAATAATAAGGACTGGAGATATATTCTTAAAATTTCTACATTTTTTTAATTTTCATAATCCCTCTTGAAATATATCCAAACTTTAATATTAAAGATCTCAATCTAGATCTGCTCCCATTTATTTTCAAAATATCAGATTTGCTCCTGTTTATTTTAAAATGTTTTTAAAATGTAAATAAATTTTTGGTTTATTTTATGTATTCTTATGGTTATATATAAAAAAAGACATTTATTTATAGTGTATACAGTCTATGATAACTATATTATTGATTTATAGAGTAAGGATAATGTTCACAATGGAGCATTGACTATTTTGAAAATTTTCCAAAAATTATATATTAAAATATAGTAGTATATAAAGTTATTTTAATATAGTCATATGTAAGAAAATAAATGTAACTATGTATTGAGATATTTCATCAAATGCAAAACCTTACCGATACTCTTCAATACATAAAATACATAATCTATACCAGTACTCTTCAGTATCATAATACGTGAGATATTTTTATAATTTCTTGTTCAATATTGTAATTACATACTTTAAACGAATATGCTAGAATAAAGGATTTAAATTCGTTCAGTAATGTTTTGTTGGGACTAATTTAGATAATATTTTAGATGATCCACATTTGTTAGTCTAATTTTAGATGACTAAAGAAACCTTAATGAAATCATAAATATCTAACAAATTTCATTATAATATGAATGTACTGTAGAGTATGAAAAAGAAAAAAAAAGATTAATTTTAAAAAAAATACGAATGTACTGTATTCCTGTTTTGAAAAAATTAAAATGATTTATAATTAATATAGGAGTGGCAGACCAACATTTAACCAAGAAATATTTTGTACTGTTTTGAAATCTGTAGACCAAATTAAACTGAGGCATTATTGTTAGCATACCACGTGATTAGCAAAGTTATAAAACAACAGTGTATAAGTTCTGTGGTATTTTATGGTAAATATTAAAAAAACCAGAGATAAGTAATAATTGTATTTTAGTTTTAATATATTAGATTTCTGTTGTTGTTTTTACTTGAGACTGTGAGTTTGAATTTATTTTTTGAACCTGATAACACTTTCTTTACTTCTTTTATTTAACACTAGGGGCTTTTCCGGGCTACGCACAGATTTTTTCCTATAATATTAGTTTAATTTTTATATTTATATTATAAAAACGAACAAATATGATATACACTGAAACTTGTTATAGAATTATAAACATAAATGCAAATTTAAAACTATTTGAAATAATTTGTTGTGTTTTATTGGAGTTTTATGTAGGATATTAGAAAGATTAATAAAAATTTAACTAAATTATAAGTTAAGATATATATATATATATATTATTTATCTTGGTTATTTATTTTTATATAATACAATTGTAAAGCTTATAATTAGTACTGTATAAATTTTGATTGGTTTTAAAATTATTAAGTTTCATTTATGTATTTGTATTTAAAAGAAAGTATCACCGACTTGTATACCGATTCTTTATTTGTTGTCTTCAATTTATCGTTTTAACCAAAATAATTTTGTCAACCTTTTAACCAAAACTTAAATTTAACAAAAACGGTTTAAGAATTCTAACACCTACTGTTTGTTCCTGCCCTACAATCTGAGTTGCAAACCTACAAACTGCATTATTATTATTCTCGCATTTGCCTCACTTCTTCTTTTGTGTTTCATGGTCTTTCTTTTAGGTTCCATGACCTTTGTCTATGGTGCTTTGAGAGTATTGTGTACAAACTCAATATTAAATTTTACTTTAGTTATACACATTCTAAGTTATTATCCAGACTACACATGTTTATATAAACAATTTGTTTTATATTTATAATAATTTTAAAATTATCAAAATAGAAGATCGTGTTTAAAATTGTAACCTTTTAATTAACTGCCATTTTCTATTTTTGGATTTATATATACATAAATTATGTTTTAAATGTACATTTCATATATAATACACATTATGTTAATATTTTTTTGTATACGTAATCTTATGATATAATATTTTATATTCACATTTAATATGAGTAACATATACTAATTATTGAATAAAATTAAATTGCATCTTTTTCCCCAAAAAAAATCACTGTTTAAATAAAATATGTTCTATAAATATTGAAGCTAACCTAGGGTACATGAAGCTAAGCTGATCACCACCGTGCTTGTATTCCTCCAACCTCTGAGGAAGATACACCAGTATCTAATGTTTTTTTTTTCCCAAAGATAAGTGATTGTTAAAACCATTAAAGAGCAGAGAAAAGCAAGATGTGTAGAAGAAGAAATGCTTTTTGTGTTACCTCTCGGTAGATTAATTCTCTGACATCATCATTTGTTAACTTCTTTCTCTCGAAATCAAACTCAAGCTTTGAGATTGGCTGTGTTGATGGTTCACGCTCTGAGTTTGACAAACCACTGAAGTATGGATCAGATAGTTCCTGTAAATAAGCAAAATCAGAACAATGAAAGATAAGAGTTTAAGTCTGTGTAAGAAAATGGGAAAGAAAAACAAAAAGGTACATCTTTAGTAGATGCACGGTCTCTGGGATCAAAGGCAAGCAGGCGTTCAAGAAGGCGGAGAGCCAAAGGATCAGCTTTAGAGAACTTATGAGAGAAAGGGACTGGCTGTTTTTTCCTCTGCTAAGATACCTCCTCGCCTTTCATTTCTAATCTGTCATCATTTCAAGATTGCAACATCATATTATAAAAAATTAAAATTAAGTATATTGTACGTTTCTGGCTATGTCCAAGGAAGATCTCCAATGTCTTATGTGTAGATCATTGTCTTATTATACTCACACGATGGCTCCCCGCCCCTATACACCATAAATTTTTTCGTTAGGTGCTTCAATATCTACACCTCGTTTTCATCGTCCTTCTCCGAGTCGGTGTCGGTGTCGGAGTTCGAGTCTGAGTCCATCCACACCACTGAGTCCTTACCATACCTGCAAAGACATGATAGAGTCAATACTAAACTCATTCACACAGAAATAAATGATTCAAAACCACTTAAAACCTACTAACAAAGAATTGACCAAGTGACTAAAACTCTTAGATTATTTAATAGGTGTCTAACGGGTCATATGTTCAAGTTGCGTTGCGAAAGGTTTTCTCCCCCAAAAAGAGTGAATTTATGAATTCAGAACCTGCTAGTCATTCAAAAAACAAAATACCAACTAATTTCTAAATAAGAGCCTTATATTATATATGTAGCTAATTAGATACTATACCACTTGATGGCATTTCTCATGACCAATCAACCAAGATTCCATTTAAAAAATATATATATATATACCAACTTCCTCCAGTAGAAGTTTCAAAAGCAAGACAAACATGAGAGACTATACTAAACACATGAAGACGAAGACATAACATAAAGCTTCATAAGAAAAAAAACGTTGTGTCGAAGTCAATAAACAAAAGGGAGATAATTAGTCTTTAATCAAAGGAGGATTTGAAGTTAAAAACACAAGCAGATTGTAAATTATCTGACGTTTGAAGCTAAATACTTGTTAATCTAAAGCATTAACCAGATAATAATCAAAATGCAAATTTTCATCGGAACAGAAACACCATTCACCTTGAGAAGATCGATGGTGTCGGCAGCCGTGCGTCCCTTGATAGGAAGACTGTCGCGAATCTGCTATCTCTCCACAACAACAGGAGCTGGGCGGAACCATTAGCGACAGTGATTTGAACGGAGGCGACGCATGAAGTAACCAGGCGTCTGAGGCATCTCAGGCGAGTTCCGCCGAAGGAGAAAGCAGTGGAAGGAGACGGGGAGAAGAGTGGGGTTGACGGCGAGAGGGAGGGAGAAGAACATGGTTTCGTTTGTAGAGAAGGTGATCGATCAGAACTCTTTACGCTTTGAATCGGAGAAGACGAAGAGGCAGAGGCATAGATCCTCAAGACCTCCGTCTGCTTTAGGATTCATCGCGATCTCCGTGCTCTGCAGGTAATTTTTTTTTCTTTGGTTTGTCAAAGACGAAGCCCAGAGTAATAAAAGTAAACAACGGAGTCCCAAAAGTAAATACCACAATGGAGACTGAAGCCCATCTGACGTGGCAAAAAGAAATGTTCTGGTTGGAGGATTATTTTTGATGACGTAGCATAGCTGAGAGTTGAGATTATCTCCCTTTTAGTATTGTGATTAATTTATTATTTTGTCATAAATTATGAAAATTATTACATCCTTAACTCTATAACCTATAATTTTAGTTTCTTTAGGAAAATCAACTCCTAATAATTTTATTTCCATTAGTCTGAATCATATTAAGGAGATTCAATTGCTTTAGTCGTAAAAGTGAGAGAGAAGAAAAAAGAAACTAAACAAATTTAGATTAATAAATCTTAGTGTTTTAAAAAGCGGCCGTTTAGATGGCGTTTAGGCGATAAACTATATAAAACCCTGGCGACTACATTCTAGATTGTGCAGATAATTACAATATTGTAATGATAAATAATATATAATTTTTATTCATAAATTATAATAATTAATATATTATAATATATAATCATAAGAAAATAAAATAGCATAAATTTTATCATTTATGAAAATAATATTTAATAGAGAATAACATATATTTATTTTATTGTTATAATTTATAAACGCTTAAACTGACTAACTAAGGTGTTGACTGGTTTCCCCGCTACCACCCGCAAACGCAGCTTTTGCGGTTGGTAGCGGTTGACAGCGTTTCGAAACAATCAAATGAACCGCTTTGTACCGCTTCAAACCACTTTGTACCGCTCAAAATCAAAAGCTCTTTCCCGCAAGCGTTTGCGATTGCAGGCGGTTGCGGTTGAAAAAAAAAATATTAAATTAGATTTAGATTTCATATATATCCTAACTAATCCACATCACGTACATCTACCTATATATCCTAACTAATCCATTTTTAATTAACGTTATATATGTGTATATTTGATAATATCTCATTCACGTTAACCTAATCCAGTTTCAATCCATTGAAATCATGGCTTCCAACCAAGAAGAAAGTCAAGAGAACAACGTAAGTGGATTATGCTTTTATTCCAGTTTATTGTTTTATGATTTCTGATATGTTTTGTTGTTTAAATTCTCTGAATGACCAGTATATCATTCATATATATATTTGTATGTTTCGTAATTGGATATATGTTCACCTGGTCTTTGAATAGAAACTACAATGGTCAGATGAGATGACTCGTTTCTTGTTAGAACTGATAACGCTGGAAAAAACAAGATGGAAATTCTAAAGGAAAAAACTTGAGTGAGCAGGGAAAGCAAAATGTTCTCAAAGAATTTAAAAAACAGTTTCCAGTTGCGATCACTTGGAACAAAGTGAAAAACAGACTTGATACTTTGAAAAAGCAATATGAAATCTATCGTAGAATTACTTTTGGGTCAACTGGTCTTGGATTTAATAGTAGAACAGTTAGTATTGATGCACCTGAGCATTAGTGGAAAGACAAAATCAAGGTACACATAAAGCCATGTTTTCACGTTACGTTAATTTTCTTGTTTTATATATTTCTTTTTAGTGATTATTTGTTTTTATTTCTAAGGCTTACCCTGAAGCTTCGAAATTTCGCTCACATCCGTTGCGTTTTATACCGCTTCTTGACGTGGTATTTCGAGATGAAACTGTCGTGGTTGAGGAGTCATGGCAACCAAGACGTGGTGTATATCATCGTACTCCACGAGTTGAGTTAAGTGATGAAGAAGAATGCATGAAACAATAATCATGCCATAAATTTAATTGTTTTTAATTATTAATTATTATTTTGTTATTGGATTTTAAGTTTATTATTTTTAATCAATTTTTTTATAATTATTTTTTTGTCTATTAAATATTCTTTATTAATTATTTTAATATACGTGGATGGGTGGGTAAACCAGTCAGAAATTATCCGCAAACGCAACAATTTTCAAATGTTGTACCAGTCATACAAAACGCTTAATAATGCTAGAAACTGCAACCACCCGCATCCGCAAACTCCTGCAACTGCAACCGCAATCGCTGCGTTTGAACCAGTCAGACCTTAATAATCTAGACCTTTCGCTTAATCGTTTTGGTTAGTAGTCGCAGCGCTTACCGCTTTCTTGAACACTGGTAAATCTATTTAACTAATGTTGTTAATGCTGTGAGGTAAATCCACGTTTTTGCTCCTATTATAACGACAACTTCTTGTCGTGTTGTGTTGCTAACTCATCTAGTATTTTGTTATAACTAAAACCATTAACAAATATATGTTTTAGTATAATAAAAAGTATTCTTATTTTCCTTTTGTTTAATTACCGCATATATATATTATATATATATAAATACATCAAAGAAATTATTTATTTGTATGGTAAAAAATAGACAAAATTATAGAAACAAGCAAAAAAAAAATCAAGGCTAGCAAAAATGACACTTTACATCTCTCACAACACAAACATGGTTGGAAAAAAATACTATCTTGTATATAAAATTTTCTATGAAATTCAAACAAAATTTAAACTATTCCTTTAATCAATCCATATACAGTGACAAGTGTTACAACGAGTGAATGATCGATACGCGGCTTCACCTCCAAAGATAACACATCTTCCCCCAATATAACTCCATTTGATGATTGTTTTGGCTTTACCTATAAAGTTAGTTTTACCTATTTAACAATGCACTCTTTCAAATTCAATAATGAGTTTACTTTTCTATATAAATTTACCTTTGCAATGATGTTTCCATGGACGTCTATTATCTGAAAAGCAAATTTGGGGTCAAATCTTAAAATCCAAAAGACTTCATTGGTCTCATCTCGAACTTCCCAGTCTCCATCTCTAATACAAGACCTTTTGATCTTCACAAAAGGTTTTACTTCCTCAGTGCTTGACAGCGTCCCACATTCTCTATACACATACCAACTCCCAAAGAGCCATAATTTCTGCAAAAAAAAAATAACAATATATATAATGATTTAAACATATATAGAATTATTCATGTTTTATGATCATCATTAATACTATAAAAACATCCATTTCCACGGAGGAAAACTGAATCGTACTTAGAGTTTTTATATTATGGTTGATTTAATCGTTTGATATAAAGTTTCTAAATGAATTTAAACTTTGAGCTAGAAATTTCAGCTATCTCTTTTTATATTCGTGTAAGGAGTAGCTTTGAGTTTTCCTCTAACTTCAGTTAAGTTTCTAGTTTACTTTCTGCATAAGAACCGGTTAATTAGTTTCATGACTCAAACCGGAATAAACCAGAGAGAAATGAAGAAGAAGAGCTAGAGAACCGGGATTGATTATTTTATTTTCATTTTGAACTAGATAATCTTTCAACTAACATTTTCGTTTAAATATTTTCATTACAAATAGTTCATTAGTTACCTTTTTGCGAATGGTGAAAAGAATGTTTCCATGGAGATCCATGATGTGCACTTCATTGCTAGATTTGTCATAGTTTTCGACCCGGTACGTAATCTCTCCGTTGGAATTGTAAACCGTTAAACCATTGGTTTGATAAACCAGAGACTTCATCCAAACCGTGAAAGTCTCTCTCTCCGTACTCATGTACGGTGAAGAAACGCCTGCTTGAGGAAAAACCCTAGCCATGATAGAAAGAGACGGATAGAAAGAAGAGAGACGAGAGATTCTATATATATCGATGTATCTTCAACAACTAATATTTTGAAAATGAAGTTGAAGAAGTATTATACACCTCAATGATATACATTTATATGATACAATATGTAAGCCTTCTTTTACTTTATCTCTGTTTTAAAAATAATAATAATGAGGATCACTTTGAATTTGTCTAATTTTCTTCCAGTGCCTGATTCATGTCAAATAATGTACGGTGAATAATAATTTAATATTTGACATCGCAATTGTATATATACGTATGACTTCCGTTTTGTTATGATATAAACATCGGATTTTATTTTCTTATAATCGTTTCTAATCTATATATTTACAATTTTGTTTGGTAAATAAATCATATAACTTTATCTTTCACATGCCTCTGTGGAAGTAGAATCTACAACAAAACTTTTTTTTAGTTATTACCTAACAAAACGAGATTAAAATTCAAATGACATTAACTTTTGCTTTTGAGAAAACATAGCACTAACTTTACATATTAGGAATTAGGTGTTAATTCTCTTAAAGCCGAAAAATGTCAATTTCATTGTTTTGAAATCAATTTAAATCTCATTTTTCTATTAAATGTATTATTCTTATCACAACCTCCCACCGTTAGCTCTCATTTTCAGGTTTGCTGTATTTTATGGAAATTGTTTTATGTAGTATTCTTTTTAGTTATCGTGATGTCATACAAAAAAAAAGGTATCTACTCTATTAAAATAGAGTCCTAATTTTATCTACTGTGAAATGTTGTCAATTAAAATTGGACCTATTCTAAATACTACCATTTATTATACACGCAGGACACATATCACTTATGTTAACCAAGTTACTTAATTCAAACCAACTTTACACAAACCATATGCTCCGGTTTTCTACTTATACAATAACAATACAAATTTTAGTTAGTATTGATAACTAAACCGATCTTATCCAAACATTAGTTCGCTAAGCGTTTGTTTGTCTTTGCCTATAAGATCGCTTCAAGATTGACTACAAGTGACATCAGCTTAATACACAACGTAATCAAACCAATTCATATTTGTTCATCTTTCATCGTAACATATGAAAAATAAAAAAAATATGTTAATGTGTTTAAACTAATTCTGATAATGTTTGATGACAATTTCGCTGACTAATAACTTAATTAGGAATATATTTGCAAAAAAGGTATTTTTTATTTTAATATTCAGTTATGTTTAAATTAATTAACTTAACTAATTAATACCATTTTATGTTCATTTAATTGATCTAAATTTGTTGAAAATTTAGTAAAATACTAACTACATATAATAAATAATTGCATATCTAAAACAATCTTCAAAATATTTATTTATTCTATTAAAACAAAAGTACAAAAAGTCTATTGTACAAAAGTATAACTATTTCATTAGACTTTGCTTATTTACAAATCATTAAAATGTATATCATTTCTAGAAATTTTATAATTTATAAAGATGATAATAACAAAGTAGTTTACCTATAAATTTCAATTTTATTTTTAATGAAAAAGATCTAACCAAATCTTAATAAAATTTTAAATATATTTCTAAAAATAATGCATTAATTAATTTCATAATTAGTAACATAATATTATTATAAATTAATATTAACTAGAATTTTATTTGAAAATAAAAATAAAATAAAATTAATATTAATAAAAAATCAGTTTTGACTATAAATTTAAAGTTTATCTATAATGATAACAAAATTTGCTAAAAATATAAAAAATAAATAAATATTTTTAATAAAATATTTCAATAATTTAGTATAAGATTTGAAAGTCATAAAACATAAAAAAAACATTATATATCGATAATATTAACTCAAATAATAGGATAGTGTTACTATGTATAAAAATAAATAAAATAATAAGTTTGAATTAATTAAACCGAATAATGTATTTACTTATAAAATTCCGCAACATACTAAAATGATAGATGTTAAAATATATATTTTTCAATCACAATATGAAAACTTAAATTATCCTTAGAAAATATCATTTTAATAGTATAAATAAATAAAATTTTGAAAAATGTGTGTACATACTGTAGATATTAGAAAAACATATTTATAAGTGATTTTCTATTTAATTATTTCTGATCATGAATTTATTGTACCGAAATCAAAATGTACTATTATATAATAATAATTACTCACAAAATTTAATGTAAAAATCATTATATTTTAATAGTGTTAAGATTATGCTATTATACATATAACACTGACATGTAAATATAAATATTTATTATCGAAGTTATATATTTATAAAATTAAAAATATCCGCACGGATACGCGCGGGTAAAACTCTAGTATACAATTAAAAAAAGAAGAAGATATATTTATCAAAGGAAGATACATTAAAATATGAACACCGCATTTCACAAGTATTATATGTTGATAATGGACTTACCTGCGGGATGTCTTTAATTTTGTATTTAATATATGAGTTCTTTTGTGAATGGTTACGTGCGATATAAGCAGAAAAAGAGTTAATTTGTCACTCAAGGTGATGAGACGAACATGAATAAGATAGCACCCCAAAAAAACATTCTTAACTTCATCATTGGAATCGATTCAGCCCACAAACATAATTTCTAGAGGATAATTAATCAGTCTTCTCTTGAATGACTCACAAAGTCAGTACGTCGACATTTGATTAATCTGAATTATCCTCCAAGTTTTAAAATTAAATAATGTTTATCATTCGGTATAGTGGGTCACACGTTTTATTCCATTCCACACAAATTACACCCTTTTCAAAGTTTTGTTTATATTGGGCGACACAATTTTAATACTTTTTTTTGGTGTAAACAATTTTAATATTTAGTACGTACGTGAATTACGTAGTTATTTATCACATACGGTTAAAGATAACGCACTCGTATCATTCTATAACATTTTTTCATCTTATCATTCTATAACATTTATTATCTTTCTTAAGAAGAAAAACAAATAGGATCATGCGCGACCGTATAAACTAATAGATTAAAGGGTACAATATTAGAAAAGACCCCCACATGTACCCTTATTCAGTATGGGACCGTAATGTTTGACATCATTGCAAATTCAAACATTTAAGAACCTTATAATTAATTTGAGAGTAAGTTTGGGCATGTTTTGTCTCATATCATTCATAAATAATGATGAAAATAGTTCTATTGTTGTAAATAGAGAGTTTAGAGACTGAATATTTCTGTGTTTTTATTAATAATCAAGGGGGTTCCTTTATATAAGGATTACAAGATGAAGATAAATGGAAAGTATCCAAATCCTAAATTCACTAGGATTAGGAAAACTACTAATACATAATAATAGAAAGATTACATCTACTAAGAAAATGAAATGATTTCCTTTTCTTTAAGCTTTGTGGTCGTCTCTCTCTCTCCTGAAGTCGGCTCTCTCTCTCCTGAAGTCGACTATCTCTCTCCTCTCTCTAGGGCTTCGGCCATCTCTCCATCTTCTAGGTATTGGACCGGTCTCGGTCCGGGCCTGGTTAATGGAAATCCATTCCATGATTTATAACACTCCCCCTTGGATGCCATAACCATACAGGATTTGTAGTACGCTTCATGTTGCCTCATTAAAACCTTATCAGAAAACCCAGTGGGACAAAACCATGATGAAGGAAAAAGAGTACAACACGCACTACTCCCCCTGATGTGAACCTCAGTGTAGGTTCTACATTCAACGCATCTTACTGCGTGATATTTCCTGTATGTATAGGATGTGAGTAATCGGCCAAGTTTATTACTAAGCCGTATCTAGACCACTTTGACCTCTTAGGTCGTTTCTCATGTCTCTTGACATCGAGTGTCCCGGTAAAGCATATGTGCTAAATAATGTGAACCA
>NC_027756.1:12019950-12021281 GCF_000695525.1 Brassica oleracea var. oleracea | reverse complement strand
TCCAGCTTATAATCTTTCTCCTTTAATATTCGGATTCATTTGTTTCATGCAATCCGTACCTGGCCACTATTTTAATCACCTATGTTTTGGCTCACAGTCTTTTGAATTCGTGGAGAAGATCTTATTCTTATATATTCTCAATCCTCTTCTGAGGTTCCATCTTAGACGGCACATATATGTATGTGGTGGTTTATTCAAAATCTCTTAAGATGGTGTATGTCTGGTTTTATGACCGGTATATAATCTGAGATGGGAATATCTATGCTCACATATATGGCTTGATGCATATTATCATTCTATACATGTAAATTCATAATGTCCCCAAGCTTATAGACTGTAGAATCTTAGTCTTATATATAATGGCTTCATGGCCGAACCTTTATAGGTAATGGATTGTGTGCGGCCAAGCCTACACTATGCAGCTAAGTCACGGCCAAGTCACGGCCAAGCCGTTTATTCTCATGGTCTCTTCAGCCGGGTAATGACCTCTTTGGTTTGACCATTTGTATCATGGCCTCTACGGCCGAGGAATGACCTTTTATGGCCGAACCATTTACAACATGGTCAAGTAATGGCCTTTATGGTTTGGCCGTCCTAAACATGGTTTTAGACCATAGTAGTACACGAGGCTGGTTATTGCCTTTGCGGCCGAAGGCCGTCGTCTCTCATGGCCTTTATTGTTTGGGCGTTATAATAGTACACGAACTTGTAGTATTGATCATGGGTTTATCCTCTCTCCCCCTCATGGCCATACTATAAGGTTGTGGTGCTTGGGACAATTAAGCCTAATGAGTTTCCCTTTGTGTACATGCTTCACAACGTGAGATCTTTTACGGGATAACTCTGTGCCTTTTCAATCTTTGCATCAAGTTTAGACTTTAGGATGGCTAATCCTATCATGCCATATAGTGTAAAATTTCATGGTGTATCTCAATATGGCCACTACGGCTCTTGCCTCTCATCATACTGATCTTATAGCATAGTTTTGATCAGTAGAGATCATAGGTATAGTCTCGACCACTTATAAGGTCTTAGGCGTTTACTTTTAAATCTGAAGGAACTTGTTTCCTTCTTGCCCATTGTTTCTATTTTGGAAACCATACATTATAACTGCAATGGGTCACATGTTCTTTTGGGTGTGTGTAATGCCTTTTAAGGCAATGCCTTAGCCATAGTTTCTTTACTAAGCTTACTATACCCCTTTCATGATTTCTTACTTGATTTTATGCCCTTAAGGAAACTCTTTAAAACCATTTATATGTTCAAGTAAGATCAGGCAAGACATAATGAAGTCAAAACAAACTTTTATTTATATATAAAAACGTGAATGC
>NC_027756.1:12019238-12019642 GCF_000695525.1 Brassica oleracea var. oleracea | reverse complement strand
TTTTCACTTTCAATTTCATCATTTCTTTCAATGATACATTTCCCGAGTCCTCTAGACTTCAGGGCAATTGAAGTGTTCATTTCCATTCTGGATAATATCTTTCAGAGAGATTTAGAATGGTATAATCCATGGGTTCAAATCTCGGCATCTGAAATCATATTATCAATTTATGATTTAAAATTCTTGCAACCAATTAAATAATCAGTGCATATGATTTCATAAGTCTCTCTATGATACTTGGACCACACGGTCATGTTTTGTAATGCTTAGACTTCACGGCAATTATTTGATACAACGATCTTACGGATCGGATCATGATGCAATCCGGTTTATATAACCATCCGGATACTAGGCCACACGGCCATATGGATATGCATTTAGCCAAACGGCTTTTAATCAATCAA
>NC_027756.1:11978141-12018933 GCF_000695525.1 Brassica oleracea var. oleracea | reverse complement strand
GTCTAGTTCTTAGGTTTAGATCGAACTTATAGAGCTTCGATTTACTCATAGGGGATTGATCTATTTAACCTATGGCTTTTAGTTTTAGAGATTATCTTTTAGGGTTTCAATCTTTACAAAACAACCAGGTTCGATTCATGTTCTCAGAATTAGGATTACCTTTGTTTTGCAGATTGTAGAAACCGGACCTCCAAAGATCAGAGACAGGCGCGGGACGGCTCCTATCGGGTCGCGTTGTCGCGGGCTATCGCGACCTTGTTTCTTTTCGAGGACAGTTGCGTCTGGTCGGGGATTTGGTCTGAGCTGGACGCAAGCTGAGCTGAGGCTGAGGACGTTGATCACTGACAGGGAACGTCTGAAGCTGAGCTTGACCGGAGTTGAGCTTGATCGGAGTTTGCAAGCCGGAACGCAAGCAAGAACAATTTAGGGTTCTTCGGGATTAGGGTTCCAAAAGACCAAAACGGCGCCGCATATTGTTTCTGCAAGTGTGGGCGCGTCTGAGATCGGATCGATGAACGGTTTGCGCTGATGGATTCGTCTCATCAAGGGCTTCAATTTGATATGTAGCTCGTTGTCTGGTTTCTCAGGGTTTGAAAGAGATAAATCGATTTTAAGTTGCGCCTGGTTTAGGGTTTATGTGTGACGGATTTTAGGTTAGGTTTTTTCTCAGGGTTTTGGAGTCTATCGTGCTGATAACGTGTTGTAAATAGAGAGTTTAGAGACTGAATATTTCTGTGTTCTTATTAATGATCAAGGGCGTTCCTTTATATAAGGATTACAAGATGAAGATAAATGGAAAGTATCCAAAACCTAAACTCACTAGGATTAGAAAAACTACTAATACATAATAATGGAAAGATTACATCTACTAGGAAAATGAAATGATTTCCTTTTCTCTAAGCTTTGTGGCCGTCTCTCTCTCCTGAAGTCAGCTCTCTCTCTCCTTTCTCTAGGGCTTCGGCCATCTCTCCCTCTTCTAGGTATTGGGCCGGATCTGGTTAATGGCAATTCACTCCATGATTTATAACTTCTATCAATTTTCTCTTAAATGCTAAAGTGAGGTAACGATTAGAAGAACACTATTGTTTGTTTGTCGGGTGTATGAAATTGTATTTAATTGTTTCATCGTACAATTTTTTGGGTTAACAATGAATATCATCTGCTTTTTCGGTCATTTAATTAAGTACAACTTTGTGGTTTGCATTGCACCGGAGATTTTATTCTTTCTTGTTGTGGTTAGATTGCTTTAAAGATGGTAAGGAACTTAGTTATGGTCTTAATACTAATAATTAATTATGTTTTATTAAGTACGTTTAATGGAATAAATACAGTGAAATTTTTTGTAGCAACAATATATCCCCTATATATTAAAGGATAAACACTTTTAAAACTTACCTTAAAAATTTATTGACAAAGAATGTGACGTGGTGACATAGCTTCACGAGAATCTTTTATTTAGAAAAACGCTTAGGTGTCACGGAGAGAACGTTTCCCACCAAAACTGTGGATTTAATGCGTTCACACAAACATTCCTTTAAAAAAACTTTATACTATCTATACTTTTCTCGACGAACACTTTTACGTGATAAACATTCAGCTTCAAGTTCGATTAGTTGATTTATCAATCCTCTCAATATAATCATAGCATCAATTAAGATTCCTTATTTCTCTATACGTTTCTGTTAAAAACGCTAACTCATCTGATCTATCGCTATTAAGTCGACAGATCCGTAGAGACGACAAAGCAATGAAACTTTAGTACGATGCCAAGTGTTAATGAAAAAAACATTTTCTCCATACCTGCTTTCATGGATTTAGCAGAGCACTCACGTTCTTGAAAACCGCATCTCATTGCTGAAAGAGAACGTTGAAAATCTATTTCTAGATAAATGTGTCGTATTCGGTTTTGTTACTGCTCGATGAGGTGATCTCTGTTTTGAAGAGACCGAGTCACTGTAAATCATCTCGGCTTAGTGTATTAGTCTTCTCGAGCAAACAATATAAGCATGCGAGTGTCACCATCTTTATTGCCATGAGAGCTCTGAATTAGACGACCTTAAAGATGAGAAAAAACTTCCAGGAACGAACCACCAACAAGTCTCATGTGTTGGTCGCATCTGAAACAACCTTTATAATTTTGAGGGTCAAATAACCTTTAATTTACTATATTTTCGAAATTTAAAGGAGTTATACTTTTTTTATTTCACATAGATATTGTTTTGTTTATAATATGTATTGATCCTTTTTTTCGATTTTATGTGTTAAACCCCTAAGTCCATAACTACTACAACGTGATAAGCAAAATATATAAAATTTTTTTTTTCCAAAGCTTCTTCTCAAACTTGCAAATACCATATATTAAATTTTAATATTAGTGAACTCATTATAAAAAATATATGGCTTCACCCCTGATGATATCGTACATTTAGTTCTATCTAACTATCGTTTAAAGTATACCTTATGTTATACATAATCATAATATATAATTTTCAACATTAATATAGAGGAAATTCTAAATAAAAATATTTAGAATTGTTTATCTCGTGCAAAGCGCGGATTACTATATAGTAGAGAGTTAATTCTAAATAAAAATATTTAAGAAAATTGCTAATGGCCGAACGAAATTTAGCAAAGCTGACAAACAAGCCCATTAGATTTAGTTTGAAAGTTCTGAAGTATGTCTAAAAGAGACCCCCTTATCAAAGTATCCATGTAAAAAGGTATAGTGGGCGTACGCCATTTGATGTAGCTCTCAATTTTCGGCTACAACAATTCGATGACACAAAACCTCTCAAAAAAAATTCTAAAGTCTTTTGCAACTTCAAAGGGAGATATATGATAAAGTAACTTGGATCAGTAGTGTAGTGTTACGAATCCAAGAGAGACTTATTTTTCTACCATATAAATGTTTATTATGGTACACTAAGATTATATTGAGGAAATCATGCACGACACTATGATTTTTTTTTTTTTTTTTTTTTGTAACAGCACGACACTATGATTAATATACAATTTAGATAAATATCCACAGTTTTGCACGTATTCATATTGGGACCTCTGTGTTTTACATCATTACAAATCGGGACTTTATTAGCTTTTTCCAATAAAACTGAATTCCGAATTTGTGCAGCTTATGTCCCTCCCGACCCTATCATCATAATCACCTAAATAGCCTACCACACCTTTTTGATGAAAGGTTAATTGTACTCGTTCTTAGAGTCTGAATGGTATGTGCATTTGATGATATAAACCGTGTGGAACTAGAATGCAATATGGTCCACTAGCAGTTTATATTTTAAGTGGGACAAGTGCAGTTTTGTAGAATAAGCACTATGGGATAGTGTTTGATTGGTAACAAATAATTTACGGTTTGTTAGATAAGTATTAAATATAAGGTAAAATATATTTTTAACATACAATTTTCTATTTTTAATTAAAATTTTAAAATTATTTTTGGTATTGACTTGGATGAATTTGACCAAAATTTTAACCAATTTTTCTAGTTAATTTTAAAGATGATCTTTGACACTTGCGGATAGGAAGAATGAGTTACAGTTCAACCGGTCAGTCTAGTCTAATTTATAAAACACTAATTAAAATTAAATATAACAAATTTTTAGGTTTAAATAAAATATATGATAAATAATGACTTTTGATTAATTTCATAATATCTATTGAATGATTATTATTATTATTTTGACATCAACTTAAAACAGACTCATACTTGCTCTGAATACCAAATTGGAGGCTCCGCATCCATGTGGACGATGAAAGACTATTGAATGATTAAAATATATACTTTTAATATAAAATTTAGTTAAATAATAAAATTATATTATATTTTCTTCTAAAAATTAGAAAAAGGTTTAGTTTAGGTTGAGTTTTTTATAGTTTTGGGTTCGGTTCAGTTTTTTAAAACACTAAATCATTGTATCAGTTATAGAAATTAGGTTTTAGTGTTTTAAATAATTATAGTTTTTTGAACAAAATTATATTTTTAAATGAATATTTTTTTTATTTTAATGAATTAAAATAAAAAAAACACAGTTAGACCGCGTCAAATATGATGCCTTTGTCAAAACAACACTTTAAACGGTAATTAGAGTCAAACCCGCACGTCCATGCAGATATATATTTGTTTTTGAAAATTAATCTTTAAAATATAAAATATTTTAATTTATATAGACAAATGTTTTTTGAAAATTTTATATATATTATATTAAATTTTATTTTTATGAAATTGTACTAATCATATATTCACCATTATTTTATTTATTTATTTAGAAATGTAACATCATGTTAATAATTTACTTTTAAACATTAGTTTTATATGAATTATTAAAATTTATTTTATTTTTTATTTAAAAGGTTTGTGTTGTTGAAATATTTTATGTGACTAGATCGAATTAGCAAATATTATATTTAAAATACATTTTATTGAATGTATTATATTTTAGTTTGTGTTTTGTTTTTACTATAAAATTTGGCCTAGATTTAGTATGGTAAAAAAATTGCATAATATAAACATATTTTGTTTTTACAGGAATTATTTTTGTTCAACATAGAAAATCTTATATTTTATATTTATATTGTTTTCTGTTAAAATAATATCATATATGAATAAATTTAGGATATTTTGTTAAATTTCTAGTTAGTGATCAAATATATATTTTTTATGGTATATAAAATTAGGATCCTAAATTAATTAATTATATTTTCATTGTAAGAGTTGGACCGCAACAGTGTAGTGTCAAAACCGCACTTAGTAACATGTGTTATCTATATTATCTTGATTGGTAACCTAATGACGAATTGGTTATACCGCAAACAAATCTAACTATTTTATAATTGGCTGATAATGATTATTAAAATGATCTGGCGAATAATTAAATTGACTATATCTAACTATTTTATAATTGGCTGATAATGATTATTAAGTTATGTGAGTTTTATTGATGGAAATTATTTTATGTGAGTTATATATATAGTATAAACCAATGTTCGAAAATTCGGTAGGAGTTATCAGTATGTTTGGATTGAGCCTACCGCTTAATGAAAAATCGGAGATGATTCGGAAATTATTCGGAGATTACTTTTGGATTTATTTTTATTTTAAAATAAATTTATGTATCTTGACCAAAAATAATAATAATAAACTTTTGTATTATATGTAGTTTATGCAAATGATTGCATTGAATTCGGTGTGGTCAAGTGGGATACACCTAGTTTAAAACATAATAAATGACATTTTTATCTTACTTGTTTAGTCCTTTCAGATTTCTGCAATTTCTAAGTGGCCGTCACTAGGCCTGGGACTTTTATCCGAGATCCGGATTCGATCTGAGATTCGATCCGGATCCGGTCCGAAAATCCGAATATCCGGAGGGGCCGAATCCGGATCCGGATAGTAAAATGTTGGATCCGTCAAAGCCGGATCCGGATCCGGATATCTTAATTTTTAAGTCCGGATATCCGGATCCGTAAGTTTTATTAATAAATATTTCAAAAATAGTAATATCTATATATAAAAATTAATTTTATTTAATATATTTTCATTTTTTATAATAATATATATAAATTTTGTAATATTGTACATAGAAATAATTAAAGATGTTATATATATATATTTTAAATTATTGTTGATATTTTATATATATATTAATATTATTTTTTATTTATTTTAAGGATCCAAATCCGGATCCGGATATCTGCCGGATATTACAATTTTTAGGAGGATATCCGACACCCGGATATCCGAGAACCCCGGATCCGGATAAGGATAGTAAAATTATGGATCCGCCGGATAAGGATCCGGATCCGGATACCTTAAAATTGTCCGGATATCCGATCCGTCCCAGGCCTAGCCGTCACTGATTATCTTCACACAATTTTCATTATTTTGCATATTAATTATGATTTTCATTTTAACCGCCGTAAAAATGGTTACGGCGCCCGCGTTTTTTAACAGGATAATCAAACTATTGTTATAGCTGTATATAACGAAAAAATAAAGTATTATCATTATATATATGTAGACTGGTTTAATCCAGTTTTTCACTCTAATTTATACTGAATTATTTTCTGATTTACTTTGGTTAGGAAAATACATTGTACTTTACACTTTAATCAAATGAGAGATCATAAACAGTTTGGAAAAATATCTTGATTCTGTTTCACTAATTTATATGGTATCAGAGTAATGTTTCCAGCTCTCTCTGTGATTTCTCTTCAATCCAAGCTCGATTCTTCGCTTTCTTCACATTCTAGCTTCATTCACCTTCAATATCGATTCCCTGAGCATAATTTTCTACTTGAAGCAAACTTCCAGACAAATGGTTCATCAAGATTTCTACAACTTTGACCAGTTTGGGATTTGAGAAGTAGTTTGGTGATCGTACTATGTTTGTCAAACATTTTGATAACGAGTTCTTGGTGGTTTTGGTATATGTCGAGGACATATTGAATTCCAATACAGATGATGAATTGGTTTCTGAATGGAAAGCTCAGTTGACTTCGGCATTTAAACTTTGTGTTCTTGGTATACTCCAAAGTTTTTTCTTGGCCTTGAGATTGCTCGATCTGAAGAAGGGATCTCTCTTTGCCAAAAGAAGTATGTCTTAGACTTATTGGAATCAATTGGGTTCACAGGTTGTAAACCACCATCCATTAAAATGGAACCAAACCAGAAACTCTCTAAAATTGATGGTATCCTCATAAATGATTCAAAGCAAAACCGTAAACTAGTTGGGAAACTTCAGTATTTGACCTATACGAGACCAGAATTACATTTTTTGTTTCAAAACTGGCTCAATACTCTTTTGCTCTTACTGATGTTCACTTTCAGGTTGTTCACAAGGTTTTACGGTTATCAAAGGGAACTATTGGACAGATTATTCTATGGGCCAGAGGCAAGTTTTGATATAAGAAGATACTCGGATTCAGAGTGCTTGTCCAGATATACGAGAAGATCAGTGACAGGTTTTGCTATGTTCATTGGTGATTTTCTCGTATCATGGAGATCGAAGAAACAAGACACAATCTCTTGTATTTAAGTTGAAGCTGAATACAAAGCTATGTGTATGACTACAAAGGAGATGATATGGATTGATAAGGTCTTGAATGATGATTTTCACGTTTCTCATTCTTTGCCTACTCATCTCTATATAATACTGTTGCTCTTCATATTGCAAGTAATCATATTTTTCATGAAAAGACAAAACGCATAAAGAATGATTGTCATAAGGGGTATGGAAAAGATTGAAGATGGCTTCTTGAAGATAATGCATGTGAGGACTGGAGATCAACTCGCTGATGGATTGATAAGGCGCTTTATCCTTCTCCTTTTTGAGATCTGTTGGGCAAGATGGGTGTTAATAACAATATATGTAGATTGGTTTAAGGCAATTTTACACTCAAATTTATAATGAATTATTTACCGTGCACTTTAATATAATGAGAGATCAGATACTGGTTGACAAAATAATTTGATTTTTTTTTACTAATAGGGGGTTGCCGAGCTATTTTTTCATGAGAATTATCACATAAAATCAAATGTCTCTTGAACTATTCCGTTCTATGTATCCCTAAAATAATAGTTTCAGGCTTAATTCTCTGCAAAACAATAGTTTGATTCACTAATTAACAAAATAAATTATTATGTATAAAGCTTTGAATAAAACAATAATACTTACTAAAAATCGTTTCTAATTAAGTCTTACGAGCTTGAAAACAACGTTTGGAAATTTTGAAAACCTTCGAATTTCAAAATAATGCAGTGACACTATCCTATTATACGCATCGGCTATTAGATCACACGACTAATGTGTTTGAGTTCTGACGTATTACTCATGTTTATGATTAGTTTGTTGGGTTTCTAGGGGTGTTGACGTGTTTATAAAGGCAAAGAGGAACGTAGTCATGGATGAAAAGATTTTTTAATTATGGAAATTCTGTTAATGAATGTATTGTGTTGTTACCTATACCGACCTGGTTAAAATCCAATTTCAGTTAGGCGGTTAAGCCCAGTAACTAAACCATGTTACCTTAGTCCAAAACTGACCCATCATATACCAATCAACATATAAAAGGAGAGAGACGGATAGATTAAGGTTAGGGATCGAGAAAGAAGAAAGGTCACCATGATGATAAGGCATAACAACAGCAAAAAGACAAAGATTGGTAAGGATTCAAACTCACTTCCTCCCGATCTACTGATCGAGATCTTGAGTAGATTGCCTGTAAAAGTTGCGTCTCGGTTTTTCCTTGTATGCAAGCTATGGTCAACTATCATCAGCAGCCAAGACTTCATCAGATCGTTCCCGTCGCATTCGATTCAGCCACATCCACCACGTCTGCTCTACGCTGTAAATAACATAGAAAAACAAAACGGATTCTACAAGTGGTTTTTCTACTCGTCACCATCAACAACTCTCGTAGAGGAGTGTTTGATCGGGAAACGGTACGGAACGAGAGAACGTTCAATTTTTAGATGTGGGTTTAAGCAAAGACGCCTTATTAACGGTCGGAAGAGTGTTTCGTTGGCTACAAGGAAAGGCGATGCGTGAAAAGAAAGGTACCAGAGCCTTGAAGGCTTTACCGGAGAGATACGACAAGGCGAGATAACAAAGGTAAAACCCTAATCTAGCCGCCCAGTGTGTATCAGTGATTTCGGATCCCCCTTACGTTACATCTCCCTCACCACCCTTCCCTTTATATAGTTGACCTCGTACTCTCCCGTGACATAGTTTGCGTCGTCTTCATGGGCTTTTAACTCGTTGGGCCGAGAAGCCCATATTGTCTCGAGCGGCCGTTAAGTCGAGGACGCTTAGACGCGCGTTTCGAGCCGTCGAGCCGAAACACCGTTTCGTTCTGAGTGGGCTGGGCCGTCTGTTTTTCGGGCCTTGAGGGATGTCGAATCCACCCTCTACAGTAAGTCCCCCCAGTTCATCGAGATGAACGTCTCGTTGATCTTGATGAATTTAAAAGGTTAATGGCTTGGAAGGACATACGGGTCGCCTCAAAGATAAATTACTGGATAGGGCATCGCGAGGCATCGTTAAGTATTTCGCTCTGTCGCGCGGTTTGATCAAGTCTAACCAACCGGTTTTGGTTTGGTTAGATCCGATTCTGCCCCAGACGCTGGTTCGATTCGGAGTTGGGCTGATTATTTCGGGAAACCGAATCGACGCTTCGATTTCCTAGGCGGCTAAAATACTGTTCTCAGGCCCACGTAGGCCCACGTAGGTATGATGATGACGCATCAGGGAAGCACCCCATCTCTCCCTTATAAATACTCGATCGTTTCTCCCCTCCTCTATTCTTCTCCGCGTTATCCAGGTACTCTCTCTCTCATTCCCTCCACTTCTCTCTCTAGGTTGTTGTTATAATATAGATAGTGATATGTCGTCTGGGGGGAGGTTATCTCGCGAACAGAAAGGGAAAAAGGTCGCGACCGTATCTCGTCCTTTGAGAGACGCAGGCGAGGTTCTGCTCGAGGAGTTCGAACGGGTTCATCATGACGCCATGATGGACACCGGGAGCCTGGATCTGTCTCAAAGGATCCTGGTTTCCGAGTCTGCGCGTTCATTCCGTCAAGAAGTAAGGGGAAACCAAGCCGAGCCGCAGGCTTGCGATAGAGACGGTTCTGGCGGTGCGAGAGACGGAGTCCTTCCTGCTGACTATATGCCGATGTGCTATTATCCTGAGGAGATCTTCGAGGAGCTGCCGGCGATAGCTCCCGAGTGTCTGCGCTCTCCGGATGTGAGCGGTCAGGCTTGGGAGAACGTTATGAAGACGCAATTAACTCGCAACAGCGTGAAGAGGCTCCTGAGGGAGCGTCGCGGATTAGGGGTGACTTTCTTGATTCCTTCGGCGAGCCAAAGGCCTTGGTTGCCGCCAGTTGGGTATCAATGCGTCTACGAGTCCTATTTTCGTGACGATACGAAGCTTTGGTTCCCAATTCCCCGACTAGTCACGGCATACGCGAGGCGCCGAGATGCAGCGATAAGTCAATTTTTGAATGGTTCGTGGCGTATTGCAGTTTCTTTGATGGTTATGGCTGCCGAGATTGATATCTCGCTGAGCGTTCGTACCTTTGAAGAATTGACGTCCGTCAGTTCGTTGGAGGATGGCCTTCTATCGATAAAAATGCGGCCAAGCTACAACGTGATAGGGGGCATCCTAATAAGACGCTCGATTGGCAGAGGTCCTATTTCTATGTTAAATGCGACGATTCTGCCTTCGAGGACCCTCCAGACGACGACTACCGTGTCTTGTGGAACACTTTGCTTGGTAGAACGCTTTCGTTAACTCGTTTTATTTCTTCGCGTACTAACTACCTTCTATTTTCGCTGTCTTTTTTCTTTGTAACCGACCATCCGACTTCTCGTGAATACCCGGAAGAGTTTCTTGCGAACGCTCGTGCTATCGCGAGACTCGCTCAAGAGCACTGGGGGAATATTTCTTGGGAGAGGGTTCGCCGTTCGATCGACCGTATTTCCAGGAGTAAGTCCATTTTTTCTTTTCATATGTCACGCTGTGGGCTTCTACTCTCTCCTTGATGAATTATTTATTTTTTTACATATCCTTTGCAGGGGATTGGGATTCGAGTTACCTTCCGTCGGTTAACAAGACCAAGAGACGTATTTTTCTGTTCACCGGTGAAGAGCAGAAGAAGATCAACGCAGCAAGGAAGATGAGGGGCCTTCCGGACCTGAGCGCTATGATGGCGGGAGAGCTTGGCTTGTCGCATGCCAAGCCGTTGGTGCCTCCCAGCGAGTTGGCGACTGACGACGTAAACCTTGCGAGTTCTGACCATCGCGAGTCCTCGCTTGTTGTTGCCGCTGCTCCTAAGAAGAAAAAGAGCAAGAAGAGAGCCCATGACGAGCCGCCTGTCAATGATGATCGCGAGACTCTTCCAGAGGGAGGCGATCGTTCGGAGGGTGCAGAGCCGCCGACTAAGAAGAGAAAGAAGAAGAAGCGACTATCTTTGGAGGATAGCGTAACGGGTCGAGACAGCGGAATCGCTTCCTCCCCTGCTCCATCTGATCCGACTGACGGGGCCCTCTCTCAACTTGGCCCTAGCGGATGAACCTTGAAGCGTCTCACCCGAGGTTCCGCTTCAGAAGAAAAGGTCGAAGCAAACTGGTGAGCAAGGGACGACCAAGCGCCAAGTTTCCCCCGTTGCTATTTCATCGAACCCTGGGACGTCGGTTACCGGTCCATCGACTGGTGGTATTCCGGTCGTAAGGAAGACTTTGAGAGTCGAGTTTCCTGACCGTGTTTCGTTTGAGTATGACGGACCAACTCCTCTCGTCTACGCTCCTCACAAATACGCGGAATTAGTTAGCCAGATCAAGTGCGGCCCAAAGCCCTTTCCGCCGGTCCCTGACCTGATCTTCAAGGATCAGTATGTTGACGCCGCTCGCACCAAGTTGTTGGTAAGATTTTGCTTCGGTTCTTTCATTCCTTCTATTACGTACTCGTTTCATTTGTTAAATTCTTTGGTTTTCGTGTCTCGCAGTGTGACGAGGTTTCGAACTTCGTCATCGAGAAATATGACTCTGCGCTGAAGGAAGCGCTTGCTGAGTCAGAGAAGCTGAAGAAGACGGTGGTGAGTAAGAGCAGACTCCTCCGTCGAAGGAAGGCGGAGTGGCATGAGGAGGTCGAGAGGATGGCTGAGAAGAGGGATCGCGCGGTTGCTCGGAGGAAAGCTCAGAAGAAGAGGGCCGACGCAGCTGAAGAGGAGCTTTCTGTTGCTCGTTCTACCATTGAGGCTCTGGAGCTGCGGAAGGCCAATCATATGGAGGAGATAGGAGCCAAGGCCGCGGAGCACAAGAGAGAACTAGACCGCCTTACGGATTCGCGGATTTACGAGGTCACGAAGGAAAGGGTGAGGGTCGAGACCGAGATGATTGCAAAGTCCAACAAGCATTTCGGGAATCTGCGCGAGTGGTGGATCCGTTGTGGACCTTTTGACACGGCGCGGTTACTTCAAAGTCAAGCGTTCGGGACTAAGAGCTGCCTCGAGGCTTTAAAGGCCGGCGGCCGCGACATCCCTCAAGAGACTGGGCGCGGAGCAGGGAGATAATCGGAGATCAAGCAAACTCCTCCGAGAGCAGCTTGAGGTTCGCGGAAAAGAGGCGATGGCTCGCGTTGAAAGCGCCGATGCGGGTCAACCGGTGCGTTCCAACCTTCCCGAACCATCTCTCGACCGTGATGCCGCAGCGCAAGAACAGGCTAGGGACCCTGAAGATTGACTCCGTTGTTGTTTATTTTATTTTTTTTAACTTTGGGTGAACCTTCCCCCCTTTTATGTATTATGACTTAACCTATTGCGGTCTCTCGTTTGTTAAGACTCTGCCTGTTTTTTCTTGTTTGCGAATTCCGTTTTACTTATATTGCTTCCTGGTCGTTCGATAACTCTGGGAGTCGCGGTCCGAGAAGGTGTAGGAAACTCGGCAGATATCTTGACCGCAAGCGATCATAGAATTTGTGACTCATGTCGTATCGTGACAGCAACATAGCCGTTTCTCGACGTTGGATCGCATGGGTTGCGCAACTTCTCGGGGAAGTGTGTTTTTTTTTTATTATAGCTGGACCTGTTAAGGTTGCCTACGTACTTCCTTTGTGGAAGATCAAGCCATTCGTAGTTCTTTGTTTTTCCGAGTAAAAGTGGTTGGGAGCGCATTTACTCGTTTTTTTTTTATTTTTTTTTTAGAGTGAACGTGACCGTTGGTCGTTCACCTGTCTTTGCTGCTTTTAGTTGTGGAAGAGGCGAAGGTGCTTTGAGTTCTAGACTCGTGGTACCGTTTCGCCGGTTGAGGTTTCGAGGTGGTAGACTCCAGGTTTCACGACCTCGATGATCTTGTATGGTCCTTCCCAGTTGGCTCCGAGTTTTCCGGCTTTCCATTCCTTAGTGTTTTCGAACACCTTCCGGAGGACCAGATTTCCCAATTCGAGGGGGCGGGACTTAACCTTCTTGTTGTAATAACGTTTGATTTGGTGCTGGTAGTTTTGGATTCGAAGCAATGCTTGGTCACGTTTTTCTTCGATATCATCCAGTGCGTCGAGGACCATACGTTGGTTAAGTTCGATGTTCTGTGGCATTTTGGAGCGTCGTAAACTCGTCACGTTTACCTCAGCAGGTGCCATTGCTTCGACCCCATAGGCCATCGAGAAGGGGGTGTTCGTTGCTCCGCGAGGTGTTGTTCTATGGGAACCGGTTTCATCGCTTCGACCCCATAGGCCATCGAGAAGGGGGTGTTCGTTGCTCCGCGAGGTGTTGTTCTATGGGACCAGAGGACCCCATCGGGTAGCCTTCGTTGCTTCACGCGGGGTTGTTCTATGGGACTACAAAACTCCATCTAGTTCATCAGCCAAGCAACCCTTCTTCAAGTCGAGTCGCTTCTTAAGGCCGTAGACGATTGTTTTGTTAGTTGACTCGGCTTGACCGTAGCTCTGCGGGTTTCTCGGTGTTGACATGTTGAGACGGATTCTCCACCTGTCGCAGAACTCTCTGAAGTTATGCGAGATAAACTGAGATCCGTTGTCAGTTATTATCTTGTAGGGGAGTCCGTGCCTGCAGATGATGTTTTTCCAGATGAACTTCTGCACCTCCTTGTCGGTAATGCTGGCGTAGGCTTCTGCTTCCACCCATTTGGTGAAGAAATCTGTTAAGACTAGGATGAATCTCTTCTGTCGAGAACTCGGCATTGGCCCGATTATATCCATTCCCCATCGAATGAAGGGGTATGGCGCCATCAAGGTGTGGAGCAATTCTATCGGGCTGTATATGGTTGAAGCGTGTCGCTGGCACCTATCGCATTTCTTGACATAGGATTCGCAATCTGCGTTCATTGTTGGCCAATAGAAGCCGAGGCTTTAGATTCACAATCTGCATTCATTGTTGGCCAATAGAAGTCGAGGCTTTTCACTTTTAGTGCGAGAGCTCGTCCTCCTGAATGATTGCATGTTGCTCCTTCATGTGTTTCGGCCATGACCAGCCTTGTTTCATCTCCGAAGATACACCTACTTTGGTTGCAGTCCACCGATGGAGTGTTCCATCCATGACGACGTAATGCGCACTGCGCCTTTTGAGCCGCCTTGCTTCCCATTTCTCTGTAGGTAGTATTCCGTCGGATAGGTAAGCGATGAATTCCGTTCGCCAATCTTCGAGTTGCGCTTCCGTTGCGCGAGGTTCCCCTTCGTCGATTTCCATGGCATCGGTGACAGATGCTGCAATGGTAAGTTCTTCCGTCGATGGGCTGATGCTTGGCTTTTCAATCCTATGTATTGGGATTGTCCTTTTCACCTGGTCGTGTAGCTTACTCCCAAGGGCTGCGAGTGCGTCCGCACATACGTTCTATCCGCGAGGGACTTTCGTTAGCTCGAAGAATTCGAAATCTTGTGGGAGATCTTTGACGAGGTTCAAGTAAGCATCCATTATGTCGTTCCTGACGTCGTAGTCTCTGAGGAATTGACTTACCACGAGTTGGGAATCACAGTATGCGTTGATCCATTTAGCTTTTACTGCTTTGGCGAGACGAAGGCCTGCGATGAGAGACTCGTATTCGGCTTCATTGTTGGATGCCAGAAAATCAAAACTGAACAACTGTCGGATTAGTTCGCCTGTCGGTGACTGGAGTTGTACGCCTACCCCTGAACCTTTGTTTGTAGATGAACCATCTACGTGCAGTATCCAGTTCAGACTTGGCAACACAAGATCTTGTTCTAACTCCGGCGTTAGCTCGATCAGAAAATCAGCAAGGACTTGCGACTTAGCTGCTGTGCGGTTTTTGTACACGATGTCGTGCTCGCTAAGCTCGATTGCCCACTTTGTTAGCCTTCCTGATTGGTTGGTATTTTGCATTACCGTCCTGAGGGGCTGGTTGGAGAGCACCTCGATAGTGTGCGATTGGAAATAAGGTCTGAGTTTTCTTGCCGAAGTGATGATAACGAGGGCCATCTTTTCCAAGGTTAGGTATCTTATTTCCGGTTCCGTCATCCGCTTGCTGGTGTAGAAAATAGGTTTTTGTTCGCCCCGGTCTTCTCGTATTAGGACGCTGCTAACGGCCGAGGAGGTGACGGCGATGTATAAGGATAGAGTGTCCCCGACTTCGGGCTTCGACAGAACCGGAGGTGTCGTTAGGTAATGCTTGAGCTGATTGAACGCTTCCTCGCATTTTTCGTCCCAGATGAATCTCTTATTTCCTCGCAGGAGTTCATAGAACGGGAGGCACTTGTCTGTGGATCTTGAGATGAATTTGTTTAGTGCCGCGATCCTTCCGGTTAAACGTTGAACCTTGCGGGTGTTCTTCGGGCTAGGGAGATCGAGGATTGCCGTTATTTGTTTTGGGTTTGCCTTGATGCCTCGCTGGGTGACGATGTAACCTAGGAACTCTCCAGACGTGACGCCGAAGGTGCATTTCGCCGGGTTGAGCTTCATTCCGTACTCGTTCAGCGTTTTGAAGCAGTCTTGTAGATGGTTGAGATGGTCCTTGGCGCGAAATGACTTGACCAGCATATCATCAATGTAAACTTCCATAGTGTTGCCGAGTTTGTCGGCAAACATTCTATTGACAATGCGCTGGTAAGTCGCTCCTGCGTTCTTTAGGCCGAAAGGCATGACCTTGTAACAATACGTCCCTCTGTCTGTTATGAACACCGTTTTCTCGCGATCGTCCGCATGCATCATGATTTGATTGTATCCGGAAAAAGCGTCCATAAATGTTAGGAGCTCGTTGGCGGCAGTCGACTCCACCAGACGGTCGATATGCGGGAGAGGGTAACTGTCTTTTGGACATGCTTTGTTCAAATCCGTGAAGTCAACACAAATGCGCCATTTCCCGTTTTTCTTTTTAACAACGACGAGGTTTGCTAGCCATTCCGGGTACCGTACTTCGGCAATAAAGCCTGCGTCAAGCAACCTGTCAACTTCCTCATTCACTGCTTTGGACCGTTCGGGTCCGAGCTTTCGTCTCTTCTGTCGGATAGGCTTGAACGTCGTATCGACGTTTAACTCGTGAGATGTTATTGTGGGGTCTATACCCTTCATATCAGAAGTTACCCATGCAAAGGTCGAGGCATTTTCTTAGAGGAAAGAAATGATTAATGACTGCAGGTCGTCGGAGAGATAGGCGCCAATGCGCACGATCTTCGATGAGTCGGGTAGATCTTATGTATTGGTTTGGTGACCGCGTTGACGAGAGAAGGTGATTGTTGCAGCTTGACTGTGGCGATAAGGAGCTCTCTCGCGGCCCGTTGGTCCCCGCGAATTGTCTGCGTCGTTCCATCTTTCCCAGGGAGCTTAACGCATTGGTGATAGGTGGAGGGAATGGCTTTCATGGAGTGTAACCATGGCGTTCCGAGGATTGCGTTGTAGGGCGCCTTAGCCTGGATAACAGAGAACTTTACGGTGCGGGTCACATCACCTGCGTAAACTGGGAGACAAATTTTCCCAATCATCAGTTCTGAGGAACCATTGAACCCCGTGAGAGTACGTGAGGAGGGCTTCATGTCTCGCAGGTCGACTCCCATCTTGTCGAGCGTGTCCCAAAAGATGAGGTCGACTGAGCTACCTGTGTCGACGAGAACCTTCGTGACCTAGCATTCGCCGATTCCGATATCGATTAAGAGTGGGTCGTTATGCGGCATGCTGATGCCGTGAGTGTCGGCCGCCGAGAAAGAGATTTGATGGTCTGCTTCGACTTGCGAAGGCCACTTTTGGGCGGTTATGGCTTGTCGCCTGTAATCTTTAACTGCTCTTACCGAGTCCCCGCAAGGGGGTGAACCACCCATTATGACGTTGAGGTGCAGGGTGTTCGTGACCTTCATCAATTCCCGGTCGCAAATCACGTTGCTTGGGCTGACCAAGCTTGGTGCACAAGTCTTCGGCTTTGGAATTGATCTGCTCACGTAAATCTGTGGGCTGAGGTTGAAGGTGTAGAGCAACTCCGGCGTGGGTAGTCTTTCTTGCTTTAGACTCGTCGAGGGACGTCCTGAGGCCTGCCTCGTTCTTATGTACCATTTCGGCCTTCCGCTTCAGAAATGTGCGTAAATCCTTTGACTCCGTTTTTCTGCCTAATTTTTCGCGCAAGTCCGTTGGTACCGGCGGAATTTCGTCGTCCGTGGAATCGGTGGAATTTCGTCATCCGAGGAATTGGCCTGTCGGGGGAGTATCACTTCCACCCGTCGCTGGTTCTTAGGTGGTTCTTCATCAGTTGATTAGCCTTCGAGGTTGAGATTGTTTACCGTGGCTTTCTCCGGATTAGTTTGCTCTTCTCTCTGAGGGGTTTTTGCTTGAGATTTCTGAATCTTCTTCTCTTTGTTTTTGCTCCAACTCTTGTTGTTTTTCGGCTTCTGCGGAGATTCAATCTCGATTTTCCCGCTTTCGATGGATTTGAGGAAGTGTCCGTATAAGACTTTGCAATCCTTCGTATCATGTGACTTGACCTCATGATAGGAACACCACTTACTCGGCTCGACGGCGTTCGAGTTTGCCGGTTCAGAGGAGCTAGACCTTGGCTGGCTGGTGTCTCGATCCCAATGGTTCCACCCCTTCTCTCGTGCCATTGCGGCGGAGCCCGATGGTTTGGCGTCGTCATAGCATTCATGTAGCCCTTCCTCTGGGTAGGCTTGCCACTCTTGGAATGTTGGCACGGTTCTTGACGAGCGTCGTTCGTCCGGGCGGGGGTTTGTTTCTCTGCAGCTTCTTTGGCCGCCTTGGCCCTAGTATCCTCCTCCATTCGAATGAAGTTATTGGATCGTGCGATGGCATCTAGTACTGATCTCGTCGGGTGTCGGTAAAGGTCGGCCCAAAATGGTGACTTAATGTGGAGGGTGTTCATTAACGACTCCACGACTATATGATCTGGTACGTCTACTTTCGAGACAATGGATTTGAACTTCTCCATAAAATCTCTCAAGCTATGTACATTCGCGTGGTTGAGATTCTAAAGATCCGTGGTGGTGGCTTCTTGTCAGGTGAACATGATGTAGTTTTTGAGGAAAGCCGTCGAGAGGTCGTGAAAACTATCAACGGAGTTCTCCTGAAGACCGATGAACCAGTTAAGAGCGATACCTTCCAGGGTTTCGACGAAGAGTTGACAAAAGCCTGCGTCTTTTTCCTCATCAGAGAGGTTCGCGCGTCGCATCGCGATTTTGAAGGATGTGACGTGAGCAGAAGGGTCGGATACACCGTCGAAGGTTGGAAGACGGAGCTTTTCCATCTTTCGGAGGTGGACCTTCCTTATATTTTCGGTGAACGGTGTCCGGAGAGATTCTGCTAGGACTCGCTCGATCTGAGGGGCGGACGTAGTGACATGGTGAATCTTGGAGCTTATATCCAGCACTGACTGTTTCAGCGCGGCGAGTTTGTTTATCGTCTGCGCATCAAGGCTGACCGGGGTTTGAGCCGCGTCAAGGTCGGCGGCATCTTGGTTTGCGGTCTGCGTTGGTGCTGCACCAGTCGCTCTTTCTGTGTTAAACAGATGTCTTTGGTACTGTGCCGTCGAAGCTTCTACGTTCACAGCGAGGGGGGCTAAGATCTTTGCAAGCGATGCGATTTGTTCGGTCGCCGCTTTCTGGGCTGCGTCTTGCTGCGCAAGGCGCGCCATGATAGTTTCTATTGAAGCGGGTTGAAGTGGTGTCGGAGTCACAGGGAAGGACGCCGGCGTTACTTCGGTGGCTTCACGATCTTCTCCAGAGGAAGAGCCGTCGTTACTCGTCGTCATCTTGTCGACGTTGCTTTGCTAGATACCCCAAAGTGGGCGCCAACTGTTTGATCGGGAAACAGTACGGAACGAGAGAACGTTCAATTTTAAGGTGGGTTTCTAATCTAGCCGCCGAGTGAGTATCAGTAATTTCGGATCCCTTTCTCGTTGCGTTCCCTTCCCTTTATATAGTTGACCTCGTACTCTCCCGTGACCTAGTTTGCGTCGTTTTCGTGGGCTTTTAACTCGTTGGGCCGAGAAGCCCATATTGTCTCGAGCGGCCGTTAAGTCGAGGACGCTTAGACGCGCGTTTCGAGCCGTCGAGCCGAAACACCGTTTCGTTCTGAGTGGGCTGGGCCGTCTGTTCTTCGGGCCTTGAGGGATGTCGAATCCACCCTCTACAAGGAGGAGATTATATTTCAATCTTCCATCTCTCGTACCACGTGCGAGATTTGGAGTCAGTCTCCCAGGCATGTTCATTACGTCAATGGCTTGATAAGCTTTGGATATGGTGAGAAACAAATCATAACTAGCCCTAGCACCGGTAAGACCATATACTTACCCAAAGTGAGATCAAGAAAACAAATCATTCGAAGTTATTTCGGATTTGATCCAGTTGAATCCCAATATATAGTGCTAGCAGTGTGCATGTCTGATAAGGTGGGTGACTACTCCAAAGTTCCTTCTTCTGAACATAAAGTGTTTACATTAATGGGAAGAGAAGGAAGAGTTGCACAAACATGGAGGATGGTTAAGTGTAACACTAGTCCTCATTGTCCTAAAGCTAACGGTGTATGCATCAATGGGGTTTTGTATTATGTCGCTTCCACGGGAAAGAAAAGGATGTCTGAATGGTTCTTAATGAGGTTTGATGTGAGGACCGAGAAGTTGGGTCTCCTTTCTCGACTATCCTGGAGGTTATACGATTTGGATCGTCTATCTTTGATAAACTACCAAGGAAAAGTGACCTTTGTCGTTCAAACTTGTCCCTCTAGTACTATATTTGATTTGTGGGTTATGAAAGATACTGTAGAATGGTCGAGGATTTGTGTCCACATTCCTTGGATGAGTGGTTGGAAATCTACAATAGACATCATAGGCACTACTCATACGGGTCAGATTGTTTTCTTTTACAACCATAGCGACGACATGTACGCTCGGTGTTTTATTCTCTATTACGATCACAAGACGAATAGACTCATAAATAGGCGGTTGTCTTATGGTATAGAAGTAGGGTTTCAACCGGTTTCTGCAATGTTGCTTTCTTGTGATTACGTAGAGAATGTTATGTCGTTTTTTTCTTTTTAAACTTTTTCTTGAATAAATTTATATTGCATGGGACTATTGTGCTCATTATATTATATTTGATTGACTGGAGCCAGAAACATGAAAACATAATGTTTTGTATAGTGATGTCGTCGTGTCACATGAAGCTGTTCTTAACTTCACTCCAACTTTAGTTATTGCCAAGAACAGCGCAACTATACACACAATTAAACAATTTCCCATGTCTGAAACAATAACGCGTTATAATTAAACTATGCACATTAATCCATTGTGATAATGATTTTATTTATAACTCTTTCTTAAGAGTTTTGGACTAGCTATAGTAAAAGTAAATTAAAATTCTATTTAGTTTGAAGATAAGTAAATCTTGTGCTATTTGGATCTGTGGCCTATATAATTCACTAAAATAAAGTATTATTCAATATTAGATCATTGTTTTTAAAAAAAAACATCAACATTTTTACAATGAAATTTTATAGAATTTCATGAGTAAAAATATTAGAAACAAAATCTAAAATAGCAACACTTAATTGCATTGATTTTGATATAACATTCAACTACAGGCTACAGCTAACATTGTGGACAAATATCATTAATCTATATGTATGGTATGACCAAGTTCGCTACACCAAGACGTGCAGACTCATTAATTGATCATATACTACAATGATTAGCTAAACGTGCGTGCATGTCTTTTAAAAAAACATATACAAAAACGTTACACACGAAAGAACCTCCAAAACAACCAAAGAAGAAAAACATGCCTGTCTCCATCTCAAAGAGACGACCAAGAACATCCAAAAAAACAGAAACCGAGAAACCCGAGGCATCACTTAAAGATCCTCGTACCGGCTGTAATAGCATATGTTCGGTGTTCTCTAGTTCAATTCTCTATCGTGTTCCTCTCACGATTCTCTTTCTCTTCTTTATCTATCTCTGGTCAACTTCCACCACCGTTATCTCCGGTAACGTCGTTCATATTTGCATCTCTTCGCGTAAGCTCAACGATCTTTACTGTCTCACCGCCGGTACTCAGCCCGGTTTACATGTACCCGTCAGTAATTTCACAAAACCGGTGATCAGAAGTGAAGAAGAAAAGAGTGTTATTGTTCTTGGTGAAAGTGGAGAAAGAAACTCATCCAACTTCACAGTCGGAGCAAGCCCCAACGTCATAAAGAATGAAACTTCCACCGGAGAAAGAGGTTCCGGTCTCGATCAAGATTCTAAACCAATAAATGAGAAGAGTCTTGATTCGTTTCTTGTTGATTGGGATTCAGAGACCGGAGAAGAGCGATATCGATATATCAACTCCAAGGATGAAGACGAAGAGACTGCTCTCAAGGCCGTGGACAAGTATCTTAAAATACAAAGATCTTGGCTATCAACGGGGAACAACCGCAATAAACAAGCATCTTGCGAAGGAAAAGGTATCTACGTTTATGATCTACCGTCTAAATTCAACAAAGACTTGTTGGGAGAATGCTCGGACATGGTTCCATGGGCCAACTTTTGTAGCTACTTCAAGAACGATGCGCTCGGTGAATCTATCGAGAGTCTCGGTAAAGGTTGGTTTAGAACGCATCAGTATTCTCTTGAGCCGATCTTTCATTCTCGTGTTTTGAAGCATCCATGTAGGGTTTACGAAGAGAACCTAGCCAAGCTCTTCTATGTGCCCTTCTATGGCGGTATCGATGTTTTGAGATGGCATTTCAAGAACGTTTCAGAGGATATAAAGGATGTTTTAGCCATTGAGGTTGTTAAGTGGCTCGGATCGAAACAGTCTTGGAGGAAAAACTCGGGGAAAGATCATGTGTTCGTTCTAGGAAAGATCTCTTGGGATTTTAGGAGGAAAAACAAGTTTTCTTGGGGCTCAAGTTTACTTGAGATGGAAGAAATGAAAAACCCTACGAAGCTTCTCATCGAACGTAATCCCTGGGAAGTCAACGACATTGCTATACCTCATCCAACGTTCTTCCACCCGAAAACCGACGATGATATCTCAAACTGGCAAAACAAGATCATCCAGAAACATCGGCGGAGCCTAATCAGCTTCGCCGGTGGAGCAAGACCCGGTAACCCTGATAGCATCCGGTCAACATTGATAGACCAATGCAGATCATCTCCAGACCAATGCCGGTTCTTGAACTGTACCAGCGGAGGGTGTGATAAACCGGAGTCGGTTATAGAGCTTTTCCAAGATTCTGAGTTTTGTCTTCAGCCACCAGGAGACAGTCCGACAAGAAAATCGGTTTTTGATTCCCTTGTAGCCGGTTGTATTCCGGTTATCTTTGATCCGTACACGGCGTATTATCAGTACACGTGGCATTTACCGGAGGATCACCGGACATACTCGGTGTATATAAACAAAGAAGATTTGAAGGCAAAGAAAGTGAATGTGATTAATGAGTTGATGGCAATGAGTCTAAGGGAAAGAGAGGATATGAGAAGTTACATTGTTCATGAGCTTTTGCCTGGCTTAGTCTATGGTGATCCTAATGGTAAGTTTGAGAGGTTCCGAGATGGTTTTGATATTACTATTGATAGTTTGCTCCGTATGATTTCAAAAAAAATTGTAAGTTGATTTTATATGAATCTAGCTATCATTTTCAACTGTAATTTGTTTATCTGAATATTGTTAAGAATCTCAAAATATAATGTGATCTTACGATTTTGCAAAATAAATTAAACCTGTTTTTAAAATGCCTCATGCATGCCTGGTGGTGACTTGTGAGTAGATAGGTTCGTAGGAGAAATTATTAAATAGCATATTTAGAGATAATGGCCGGTGTTGTTCTGTCTGACTAAATGGCCTGTGTTGATAACTGTATTTTGGATCAACAACTTCTCAGCAATGACATTGACATTGGTTTGAATTGGTTCTGCTTTTGTTTCACAAATCCGAACTGGTTCCTCTAACAACTAAGCCGGTTATCTAGATAAACAAGCAATGCATTGGTACAAAGCTTTTAACCTCAGACGAGATTATACCACATATACAAATAATGAAGTCTAGCAACACGCTGAAACATTAATTTAGATCCATAGCAACCTGACGTACATTATTGTGTTTTTCAACCACAATGGGATGAATCACTCTGCCGAAACGATTCACCTCTTAGACCTCCTAAATTCTACCACTAAGTAACAAGACTACAGCGCTATTCCTAAGATGAACTACAACATATGACTCGGAGCAGCTGGTACCACAAGATGAGGGACTGACATATGACTCCGACTGAGTAAAACCTAACCAGGTCCTTGTTCTAACCAAAACCCCATTGATTAAAAATCAAAGACAAAGGGGGGTGTTGAACTCGGATAAACCAAACTGATCCAGTCTGAACCAGACAAGATAAATCCAATCCAAAACTCAGGACAACACAAGAAACAAATAAACAGAGATTTAATGGGATAAATAGTCAAACATCTCCTTAAATAACCTGAAGAGAGAAGGATTCTGTTACATTACAATGTTAGAAGGAACTCAGAGATCTGTCTCAGTCCTCTGAGATTTCTGGATTTTAACATTCCCAGATAAATCTACAACAACAAAGATATTTACAGCACTCACATTTCTAGATGCTGCTGCTGCTTCAATAACTAAAGAAGGTAGTGGTAGTAAATAGGAAGAAACATCAATACTGTTTCGTTTTGAATCATCCGCGAGTCAAGTCAATATCGGTGAGTAGGTTTCTGCTAGAGTCAAGTGATCTGCCTGAGCCTGAGACTGAACCTTCCCCTGAACCAGGCCATCCACTCATTGCCTGCGCTGAGAAGTCCTGTGGCGTCTCATGAGCTTCTTCTGGTGCATTAGCTGGTGTTGTCTCCATTTCGCTGTTGTCGTGCTCTTCCTTTGGTTTATTCTCTTGTTTGATAGTCTTGTTAGTGTTATTAGGCTTCGCAACTCCTCCGTATATAAAACTAGAAGCCACCACCTTCAAAATAACAAACAATGTTTTTCTTTTAGATTCAGTCTTTAAACCATTACAGAAAAGGGATTCGAAAACCTGAACGAGGCTGGCTGCAATAAGCATTCCAATCCCACCGCCAAGAACATGACCTTCAGGACCAGAAAGAGAGACACTCAAACCGCCTGTCCTACTTTTGGGTCCACCACCTTCATTCACCAAGTAAGATCCGCCTAAACTTAGAATCTCAAAACGTCCCTAAACACACAACCACAAAGAAATGGTGAATATAAAGAAATATCATTAGTTTTCTATGTTTTGAGTTTCTTCAGTTTAACAGAATGAATGATTTTGGAACCTCGAATGTTACAGAAGCCTCTGTTGTAGCGGGTTGACGCAGAGTGACTGACGAAACTGTTCCGGTGCCTGACATTATACAAAGAGCCCTAGGTCGTTGCTGTGAGAACGCCATAACTTTCGAAACAACATCCTGCGAGAATCAATTTTCAGATTGTTAATAAAAGAGAACCATTGGATTGAGATGAGTTTTTAACAGAGTTTACTTCTCCTGCTTCCACACTGATGACATGAGGTGCAAAAGCAAGTCCAGCCGAAGTGTTCATCCACTCACCTAATGTGAAAAAACAGAGGTAGATCTGTTACAAACTAAACACATTCCAGTGAGCAATTTATTAATCTAAACATAGATTATACCAAACATGGATCAGCCAAGTTACTAATTCACAGCTTAGCATCTAAAACAATCAATGTTGGGTAGCAGTAACAAACAGATCCAAGCTCATGTTCTTCACAACTGACATTAAAAGAGCTTAAGGTCTCACCAATTACTAATCTAAAGACAAGCAGAGTTTTGAAATGAACACAACATACTCTAACTTAATATGGCCATAGGATATGGCCATAGGATCATCTATAGCATTGGGAACTTTTACATAATCATAAGTTGTTCAGATTAAGAAGATCTGACCAAGATTAGCCAGGCGTTGCTTCCTTCCAGTTCCAGGAGGACGACCTCTGGCTCGCTTAGGAGCATTTGGATCAGTCACTGCAGAAGAAGAAGAAGGCATGGGAGAAAGCGCTAACGAGACTTGACCTTCAGGAGCATACTTCCTCGGCATTCCACGTTTCTTCTTAACCATCGGCGTCTCCATCATTGGCGGAGGCGGCTGCTGCTCAACCGCAACAGAAGAAGACATCCCCATGTGAATGCTGTGTCCGAAACCAGAGTGTCTGTGGTCAGCCATGGGTAATTGGGGCCCCGGATGGTTAGCCAGAGGGTGGTGAACGTTGGGGTTCGGCATCGCGTGAAGTCCACTCGCGACCTGGGAAGGTGAGAGATTCGTGAAGGCTGCTCCTCTCTGGAGATAGTAGTGAGGATGCGAGCCCGGAAATGCCATGGCTTCTCTCCCGTCCATGCATCTAAGGCCTTTGAATTACGAGTCTTTCCACAGAGATTTCAAATGGGTTTTGACCCTTTTCGTTGAAAGATTGAAACTTTATGAAACCCTAATTGCCCAAGAGAACAACAATGGCGGGTTTCGCGTGAACCCTAGAGAGAAAGAAAGTAGCTCTTTCCTACTGTTACAGTCTACTGAGAGGAAGAAGTCTCAAAAGAGAGAAAGAAGCTAGATTTTGATTTCGAAATCTAGGGTTTCTAAGATGAACAACGCAAATGCACATCAGAGGAGAGACAACGGATTTATCATTTTTGATTTTTCTTAAAAAAAATATATTGTGAAATGGAGATTTTGAATCTTTGAGGCCTTCTCTGAAAAGTTTGGAAGACTGAAGAAGAAGAGAGGAGACAGTGACGACGACGACGACCATTGTTTTCTCTTTATATATTTCTCTTTCTTTAATTATTTTCCTTTTAAAAACTTTAATGTTAAGTTGGTTTGTTTAAGATTTTATTTTTTTAAATGCATATGAACTTTCTTTGTTGATTTAATGTCACATTGGACCTATGACTGAATTAAATTTTTAGTCACTGAGTCTATATTCATTAAGAGTGTGATTGGATGGGTGTATTTATACATTATGTGTTCTGTTATATCCGTTTGTAGTTGATTTAAAATATTCAAAATGTTCATTTCTCATGATTTTTATTTCTAAACAAATCTACTTTTATTTTGGTTCTTGAATAGAAAATAGGGATGTGGTAGAGAGATAGATGTGTTGTTGATTAAAGAGAAGAGCCAAAGAGTAGAGAGGATCTCTCTTTCTCTCATGTCTATGTCACTTTGCTATTTCTTTCTTTGCTTTGGACAGTGAGCCCTCTCTCCTAACTTTATTTTGTTTCCATTTTTATATTCCCCTTTTTCATTTACTTTTTAATCTATATTATTTTTCTTTCAAAAGTTTTGAAAGTGATTTGAGAAAATATGCGTGATAATAATTTAAATTCCATCTAAACTGAAAGTTACGATGCATTTAATACCCGGTGGCTAAAAGAAGCCGACCAAAAACTTCCAATGTATCAATAAATAGTGCTGATTCATATTCCCTCTCTCTCCGAAATTTATTTTTTTATTGATTGAAATATAGTTAAATATATAGGTAATAGTGTTTTTTTTAGGAAATGTACAAAATTAATTGTTTTCTTAATCCGTGTGCCGAAACCTAAAACGACATTTATAATGAAACGAAATGAGTAATTTGTATCTTTAAGATTTGTCTTAATCTATCCAATTTCTGATTAATTTCATCATAAAAGTTTATTAGTCTTTCCTTAATCTTTACACTAACTTGTATTGTCAAAATATACACTCAGTTACTAACAGCTTCAACACCTACATAATTTTGACTTTTCTCAACTATAAAATAAAATAACTTTGACAAAAAAATAATAACTGTAATAATTTTGACTCTCACTTGTCTACTTTTTGGCCAACTTTCACCTAAATTAATGTGACTTTTTCATTTAGCAATTTTCGTAAGAGATGGAACAATTACTCGATGCCGACTACTACTTGACTTGAAGTTTTAAATGTTTTTTCTTACATAAATGGCAATAAACATGCACAAACTAATCCATATACCATTTATAACTTCACAAATAAGATATGGAGAGTGTGAATCACAATGAATGTAGATTTACTGAAATGGAAGTAGAGTGTTGAAGGATGCTTTCAGCCTGAGGATGGTGTCTGAAAAGGTAGCTACGTTTTAATGAAAGTGCTTTAGTTTATAATACTGCACAATACATATACAACATTATACATTTATGGTATGTATACAGAGAGATGATGTATTATAGTTGTGGGTCTGTGAATGATGTCATCAAAAGTGGTTTTCTTTCTGAAACTTGTAAGGAAAGTGATCTCAACTGTTGCTTTTTAATTTTCTTCCTTCTGATGTATCTGTGGGGTTAGGGTATAGGGAGATATGATTCACTTCACACATTGTGGTGGTCCGGAGATTTTTGCTCCAATAATTTCAAATTCCTAATATCTACCGGTCGTTTTGGTGTTGCCAATCTTTTAAAGTTTGAAGTGTTTATCAAATATCAACCATATCAATGATATACTAAAATTTACAATACATACCAGATGATAATCCGTGCGCATGCGCGGGGGGAATTCTTATAATAATGTTTGTTTATGAAATGATTTTAACATTTTGCAATACTACAATCTTTATTGATTATAAAATGACAAATATTGGTCTCTTAAATATATCATCGTTTCAGCGCTAGAAGTCCAAAAAGCGATGGTCAGCTCACTTCTTTGTTCTCGAACGAACCAGTCTTGCTCCTATGTTCTGGCTACCATTTTCTCTATCAGGGAAGCGAAGATAAATTTTGTCTCCAGCTCTTGCAATCTGATAGCTAATCTAATTGCAGTTAGCGTTACAAGAGATCAAAGGTTGCAGTCGTATGTCAATGGCCCTGCTTGGCTCTCATCTCAGATTTGTCAGGAAGCATCAACATGAATTATTCACTCTACAGTGGACAACGGTTTGCTCCCGGCCCTATTATCATCTCTTATTTTTCTTTGAATCTCCTATTGGAGTTTGTTATGGTTTTGTTTTCAGTATTTTGGTTGTTTCATCCTCTTTGTCTTTTGACAAGGATACATTTCCATTATTTCTAATGACAAAAAAAAAATATATATCATCATTGTTGAAAAGTTAACGTATTACATGTTGTTTTAATTATTTTTAAGATTTCATATGCACAAAAGAAAATTAAGTTTTGCGCGCTGACACAAATCACCAAAACCAAATACGCAACATCGTTTGTATAATGATGAAAGGGGGTTAGGTTTTATGCTCTCGATTTGTTTACTATTGACTCTCCATTAGTGATTTCATTTTCTACCTCTATGGAATTGTGCTTTCGTACTCGTCTTTGTTACATTGATATGAGTTAAATTTTTTTTTTAAAACTTCTTTTATGAATTCAGTGAATTACATAAGTGTCAATTAAAAAAAATGGACATCTGTAAAAGTTAGTTTCACTCCATATACATATTTAAGAATCAAAATTTTGAAAAACATTACCGGCAAACTATATTAACAGGTTAGTGTTCAAATCTAATATATCAAGCTGTTATAGAATATAAGTGCAGACTCGAAATATAAATGTTTGTCTAGTATATATTCATCAGCTCGGTCTAAAAATCATCTAATTAGAACAACAAAACAAATTATTTATTTCACCAGTTCGGGTAATATCTAAATCCGAACGGGTAATATCCGAATCCGAATGGATATCCAAATATAACCAAACATAAGTATACTTAACTCTATATTTCTAGTTTATTTCTCTCATTTTATTCAAAATATTTATATTAATGATTCTTATTGCTCAAAATTAGATAATATACATATAATTATGGACAAAATCATTTGCTACTCACGTAAAATACATATCAAGTTCTTGTTTCTTGCATTAACAAAAGTTACATCTAAAATTTCAAAACAACAACTAAATTAGTGTCTTTCTATTTTTAAAGTTTAATCTTTTAAAAATTAAAAAAAATAGTTAAGTTAAAATATATTTTAAATACAAAAAAGCTAAACAATGAATAATTTATTTATTTTTTCTTCAAAATTTAAATATCCGAACCCGATCCAAAATATCCGAATCCGAACATAAAAATACCTGAACCCGAACATAAAAATACCTGAACCCGACTCGAAGTGTAGAAATACCCGAACGGGTTCTATACCTTTATACTGAAATATTTGATATAAACCCGAACGTATATCCGAAAGCTCACCCCTATGATATATGATCATTTGTTTCTTGCTTGAACAAAAAAAAAGTTAAACCATTGATCACAAAATTTTTAATGTGAGACTTTTACCATTTTTACTAATTTATAGTCGTTTTTAAAAATTCAAAATATAACATATAAGAAAAAATTTAATTGTTTTTATTATATGCTTAATGTGATTGTTTAATTTCTTTTAATAGTATTAAATTAAACAAAAAAAGAAAGAGGTTATAATTGTTTTTATCAAATATGTATTATTCATAATCATTAATTATCATATAAATGTTAACCATATTAGATAATTTTGTAACTTTTATTTAAGGAAATATAAAATATTATTTTGTACACTATTAATTAATTTGATAGTTAGTTTAATAAAAATCATAGTATATGTTTATATGGACCAACTTATTTTTCTAACAATTCTAAGAATCATTCTCATGATGACATGTGGCTACGAAAACATGTTGTAATACTCCAGGATTAATATATAGGAGATTTTTAACAAAAACGCATGTATAAATAAAATTTTCATAACCAGCACAATATCAAAAGATATTACAAGATACATTTTTTTTGTTAGTTGTTGTAATCAGTGTATGGACTTTTCCATACACACCGGCTCAGAACCCGTCCCGGAGAAAAAATGACCCCATTCAAAACCAAAAAATATTATTTTTATTTAAAAATTAATTATTATTTTTTTGAATATAGTTTAAATTATTTGTTATTTTTAAAGAAAATAAAAATTATTTGATTCAGTAAAATTATGGAAAAAATAATTTATTTATAATTAAAATTATTCATCACAATAACACAAATTTATTTTATATTTTTATTTTACATCACATTTTATATATAATTATATTATTATATGTATATGAGTAGAGATTTTTTTTTTAAATGGGGATTTCACAAAGTGGAAGCCTCATCCAAATGCTTCAAATGTATGTCCTCAAGTCCAATGGCGGAGGGAGAGAATGATGAAGGGGGGCAGCTGCCCTCTATGAAATATTGAATTTTTTTGAATTTCTATTGATTATTTAAAATATTTATGGTTAAGGTGGTCAAATTTCTTCTAATGCCCCCTATAAATTTAGGTTAAAATCTTGTATTGCCTCCGGTGAAACCATTGTCCGGCTCCGCCACTGCTCAAGTCCAGTTCTGCACTGACTACAGCAACTAACTATATATTTGATTTTGAAACTTTATCGTATATGTTGTCTTATTAGTTCGACTAGTGAATGTGTTGAATTTTACCATACTATTCATGTTATATGTTAAATTAGGGCTTATCATGAGCTTTCAACTTAAAATCAATTACTAGTAAGTAGTTTGGTCTTAATCTTTTATATATTATTTATGTCCCAATATAACTGTCAATCTCAAAAATATCCTAGTTTAAGATTTAGTTCGTTCAGACCATTAGACCATTCGGGTCAACGTCGGTTTAGGATCGATCAAGCTTCTTTCAATGGGCCTAATCGATTTCGGTTCAGTTGGGACAGGGTGTGTTCGGACTCTGATACCATGTTAAATTCAAATTTATTATGGATTTTCAACTTAAAATCAACCGGTGATAAATAGATCGTCCCTGACCCTTTACATATCACTCATGTCAATGCGGGAGCTTATATAGTCTGACATTATCGAACACACAATCTAAATTCAAGTCCAAAAGCTTTTATGTTCCCAATTTTCCAATGGAAACATTACAACAGAGAATGACTTCACACATCTAAAATTGAATAAAACAAATGGAAACACTACGAAATGGAGACACACTACAAGTCAATAAAAAAGAATCGACGACAGAAAAACATATCTAATGAAAACATTACAAGAAGGATTTAGCAAAAAAAAAAAACATTACAAGAAGGAAGCCAAAACGCCTCTTAGTTTCTATTTATGGGAAGGGAACTTTGTGCCGGTTTTCAACGAATGAGAACTGTTTGACGTTTATATTATAGAAGATATACTACGTGTAGTTTCGTTTACTTGCTAATGGATTGTTGGGCCCTGGACGTTCATTGCTTTTCTTGTATGGCCTGGGATAAATCTTTACCCAAGGACTCGATCATTAAGCTAAATAAGTTTTCCGAGCTAAATTACAAACTCGGAATTATTTGCCCCTGAAAGAAACTCGGACCTATATCTTTGCATACGGATAATAACAAAATTAATTTCATACTGTAAAAAAATTAAAAACAGACTTTGTGTAATTATCTACAATTTCGTGGATAATTTTTTTTTTTTTTTTTAACTTGCATTCATAATTTATTTTAATAGGACAATTTATTTTACGTGGATAATTTATTTTACGTGGACAAAAAATGTTTTGAGAGAATAAGGAGATGTTGTGTGTGTGTTTCAAGGTTAGAAGAAACAAAACAAAAATAGTGTAAATTTTATCGATATTAGGTCGCAGGTAACAATGGGGAGGTCGGTGAAAAGCCGTTTCTACCGTTGGAAGAAAAAATAATCAGATAAAAGTATTGGAGCTTTTTGTCGGTGGCGACTATTTTGATGAACCAGAAGTTCACATTTATATTTTCACATCACTCGCATGATCAAATATTTTAATTTCATTGAGAAAAAGGATAAAGTTGTTGAGTTACCAATATTGCTATATGCGACAAAGGACACGTATGTACATATATAGTATAGTTAAATATATAAATCCCTATGTACTATTTAAAGACAGCTATTAGATGGAATTGGAATGAGACTTTTGTCCAATTGGAATGCGGTGCTATTCGACGCGTCTAAATTATGATCATAAATGCAATAAACAGTGAGTACATTTTAGGAATTTTACAATTTTAGTTTAAGTAAAAATAAATAATATGTATCCGTAAAAATAAAAACGAATTATGTCTTATAAACCGCAAAAATAACATCAGTAATGCAAAATGTTGGGTTCTGCAAACTCCAACACAAGTATTATTGAATAATTTTCTCCGTTTTTAAACATGTTTTAGATTTTACACTTAATATTACATTTTAATTGTCAATGCATTGTTTTTGAGGATTAACCACTTTCCATAACTTTTGACTAATAAAATTTTAATAAGTATTTTTTTTTGAAATTTATAATTATCATTAAATAATACATTAAGATGTTAAAATATATTTTTCAGACATTTCTTTTTGTAAATCATGAATCATTTTGAAATGGAAAAAATACACGTGAGCAATTTCTAATTGGTTTATTCATGTTAAAGTTTAGTGACTGATTTTTAACGGTTTTTATCTGATTTGCATACTAAGCATCTAATAACAACATGTAGAATAATAGTAAAACAACTATAACAAAAATATACAAATACATAAATATAATCTAAAAAAATTATTATTATTAACTGTGGTGTGGTGCGGTTTGTGAACATTTGAAACTAAAATTTATACGTAAACCCAATCAAATTTCTTTTCTCATACTTTAACTACTGGTAGCATATTTATAACTTTGATTAAAAGAAATATTTTGTTTGCAAAGTCTGAAATGCAATTTTTGCTATTATTTTTAGGCCTATTTAGGTCAATATACAAATTGTGGGTGGTAATTGTAGATACGTGCATTTTTTTTAAATAATTGGCGAACCAAGTAATTTATGTGATGACTTGTCAATTCTGTCCTCGAAATGACACTTCTGTATTACATATATGTTACCTGCTACCGGCGCTGATGCAAAAAAAATTGAGTTTTATTTCTACTAAAGGGAAAACGTAAACTACGGATCGAAACCGGATACATTGATGGTAATTGAAGAGATAAGAGCTTGAAACCGGATATAGCTTTAATAATTGAAGAGAGAAGAGTTGTAAGATATTTTTACAAATTGTTTGTCCGAAATGTGATTCATAGCAAGATATTTTACAAAATGTTGTTCTCTGTTCTGAACGTAAGGTGGAGAGTGCTCGACGCCATAGGATCATGGTTTCCTGTTCAGCTAGAGATATCCATTAAAAAACTACCGATGTTGTATGAATCTTTTGCTTAAACCGTATTTCGTCCATTAAATCCTAGAGTTATTTCACTTGATGAACATTAATCGTGAGTTATCTAGGTAACTAAGCTTTAGCTTTCACCAAGAGATAGAGGAAGCCAAGAGATAGAGGAACTCATATATTTGTGACTATGCTGTAATGATTGTAGGATTACATATTTTTCCCCCGGATTTTAATATTAGTAACCCGATATTTGAAAGTAGGGTGCATATCAACATATTAACGAAGCCAAGAGATAGAGAAACTCATATATTTGAAAGTATGGTGCATATTAACGAAGCCAAGAGATAGAGGAACTCATATATTTGTGACTACGCTGTAATGATTGTAGGATTACATATTTTTTCCCCGGATTTTAATATTAGTAACCCGATATTTGAAAGTAGGGTACATATCAACGAAGCCAAGAGATAGAGGAACTCATATATTTGAAAGTAGGGTGCATATTAACGAAGCTAAGAGATAGAGGAACTCATATATTTGTTTCAGAACAAGACGATATACTAGGAAATAAATTTATATCAAACCTCTTTGGGTTTTTGCAGTCAAGAGAAAGAGTTTTTGAACATTCCCGATTCTTTGCATTATTATCACTCTCTCTCTCTCTCTGCAACCGTTTCTTCAGATTCTTAACTTTATGAGTTATCTAGGTAACTAAGCTTTAGCTTTCACCAAGAGATAGAGGAAGCCAAGAGATAGAGGAACTCATATATTTGTGACTATGCTGTAATGATTGTAGGATTACATATTTCCCCCTGGATTTTAATATTAGTAACCCAATATTTGAAAGTAGGGTACATATCAACATATTAACGAAGCCAAGAGATAGAGGAACTCATATATTTGAAAGTAGGGTGCATATTAACGAAGCCAAGAGATAGAGAAACTCATATATTTGTGACTATGCCGTAATGATTGTAGGATTCTTTGCATTATTATCACTCTCTCTCTCTCTCCAACCGTTTCTTCAGATTCTTTAATTTTCCAATTGTATTTCTTTTTTATACGAACAAGGACACTCTCGGTATTACTCAAAAATGCACAGTTTCTTATCCACTTACCTAATATAATTATATATCTTTGCTATCTAGCGCAAAAACCCTTATTTTTTTTTATTCAGGACATGTAAATTTCATGTTTGTCAAAAAAGAAATATACTATAATTATTGGAATATAAAAAACATTCATATACTAAAAAACAGAGGGAGTTTTTGGTAACTGAAAATTGATGGGTTGTTAGCGAATGATAGCAAAGATGAGTTGTTTTGCTTGGTTTTTATTTGACCCACTAGTGAGTTGACTTGTTGAGGCTTTGCTGTTTCTTTTCCTTTCTCTTGTCTACACTGGTAATAACCCCAAAAAAAATTAGAAGTTTTAATTTCTATCCTTTCTGGCAAAGTTCTCTCTCTCTCTCTCTCGAGCTAATAAGCGCGCACACACACACGAGCGGGCTCGATTTCTCATTCCAACCTTTTCACCTTTACTCTTTTTCTAGATCGTTTCTTTAAGTTTGACTCTTTTGTTACCGTTTTGTAAGTTAAAAAGAACGATAAGCAATAACTGTGTGTTCTGTCTGATCTATTCCTTGTCCGAAGAATTCAACGCGGTTTTGAACTGGTCAAAGTCTCAGATTGAGATAAATCAGACAAGAGAGACTTGGTAAAGGGAAGGGGGTTTATGGTTTGTCTGAAAAAACACTGAAAATGGGTTGTGAGGTTTCCAAGTTTTGTTGCGGTTCAGAACCTTCGGGATCCAATCATGGAGTCACTTCCTCAGGTAAAGCTCTGATCAAACTTATAGATATGACTGCTTCTTCTATTGTTGTTGTTGTTAATAGTGGATTTGATTTTTGTTCTCAGGTGTTGATGATAGGATAGGCGAAGGGAATGATCTGCCTCAGTTCCGTGAATTCTCTATAGAGACGCTAAGGAAAGCTACATCAGGTTTTGCTACAGAGAATATAGTATCAGAGCATGGAGAGAAAGCTCCTAATGTTGTCTACAAAGGGAAATTGGATAATCAGAGACGTATTGCTGTTAAAAGGTTTAACAGGAAAGCTTGGCCTGATTCTCGTCAGTTCCTGGTAATGAATGATCTTGGTTGCTTAAAGCTCTTACCTTTATGCAATCCTTGTTCTTGAATCTCTTTGGTTTCTTTCTTTTTTTACAATAGGAGGAAGCTAAAGCTGTTGGTCAGTTAAGGAACTATAGGATGGCAAACCTGCTTGGATGTTGTTATGAAGGTGAAGAGAGACTTCTTGTTGCTGAGTTTATGCCTAATGAAACTTTGGCTAAGCATCTTTTCCACTGTAAGATACTAGCTCTCTTCTCTGGCTACATCAAAGATTGTGTTGTCTCTCAGTATGTAAGACAAGAAACTGTTGCTATGTTTCAGGGGAGTCACAGCCGATGAAGTGGGCAATGAGACTAAGAGTAGCTTTGCATATTGCTCAAGCTTTGGAGTACTGTACTGCCAAAGGGCGTGCGCTTTACCATGACTTGAATGCTTACAGAGTTCTCTTTGATGATGTAAGTTAAAAGTTTTTTTTTTTTTTTTTTTTTTTAATTTCTGTCCTTGATGATGATATGTGTATGTAAGATTCATCATATGGGTGTAGGACTCGAATCCAAGGCTTTCTTGCTTTGGTCTGATGAAAAACAGTAGAGATGGAAAGAGTTATAGTACCAACCTTGCTTTCACTCCTCCTGAGTATCTCAGAACAGGTGATATAATTAACAACTTGCATATCAGTTTGCTTTATTGGGAATGTGGCGATTTTTGTCTGACATAATAGTTTGTGTGTGTTTTGCTTCTAAAGGTCGCGTGACACCAGAAAGTGTGATGTACAGTTATGGCACTCTGTTGCTTGACCTTCTTAGTGGAAAACACATTCCTCCTAGCCATGTAAGCTTATGGTTAAGATACTATATTAGTCAATCTATACCAAATCATTTGAGGAGAAGAGTGTGTGTGTATCTTCTTTATAAGTAAAGTTTACTTGTTCTGTGTATTTGGTAGGCGCTGGACCTCATAAGGGACAGGAACATTCAAATGTTGATGGATTCATGCTTAGAGGGTCAGTTCTCAAGCAGTGACGGGACTGAACTCATACGGTTAGCGTCTAGATGCTTGCAGGATGAGCCTCGTGAACGTCCTAACCCTAAATCTCTAGTCACTGCAATGATCCCACTTCAAAAGGATCTTGAGGTACTTGTCCTTCCAAAATCTTTTGCATTTAAAGAAAAAGACTGTTTATGAGACTAATAAGAACTTTTGGTTAAAATCATGTAAAAAGACTCCTTCACATCAACTGATGGGAATACCAAGCAGTGCCTCAACAACTCCTCTTTCACCACTTGGAGAAGCATGCCTAAGAACTGATCTAACTGCTATACATGAGATTCTTGAGAAACTTGGATATAAAGATGATGAAGGGGCAGCCACAGAGGTTAACTTCTTATCATTTTTGTTTAATTTTATATTACTAAAATAAATTAAACAATCATATTAAACATTTAAGAAAAATTCTAGATTTTTAGTATATGTTGTATTTTGAATTTTTAAAAACGGTTATAAATTATTAAAACTGTTAAAAGTCACACATTGAAATTTTTGTGTCAATGATTTAAAGTTTTTGTTATAACAAAATACTAATGATCATAAAATCTTATAAGTAAGAATTTTCATTTAATATATATTCATATAAAATCATATAAGTAAAAAGTTTCATTTAATCATATCTCGTAATTGTCTCATTGCAAGTCCTTGGCAGGATTGTAATCTATGGTATGTTGTGGCTACCTTGTTTCTTATTGTAATCTGATCACCTTTTTGGCTTGCTTCTTGTGTTTGTTTTCTGGAAAATGTTCAGCTTTCATTCCAGATGTGGACCAACCAGATGCAGGACTCGCTCAACTTCAAGAAAAAGGGTGATGCTGCTTTCAGGCACAAAGACTTTGCAAATGCTGCTGAATGTTATTCTCAGGTTAGACCTTTACTTCTTGATTGTTTGAGGGTTTCAGGCAAATCATAGACAGTTTCTGATCCTAAGAAGGTGTTGTTGTTATTGACAGTTTATAGAGGGTGGGACAATGGTTTCACCAACTGTGTATGCAAGGAGAAGTCTGTGTTACCTAATGAATGATATGCCACAAGAGGCACTGAATGATGCAATGCAAGCCCAAGTGATATCTCCTGCTTGGCACATCGCATCTTATCTTCAAGCTGTAGCTCTCTCGGCTCTAGGACAAGAGAACGAAGCTCACGCTGCTCTCAAGGACGGATCAATGCTGGAGAGCAAAAGAAACGCCCTATGATGATGATGATGGAAACAAAAATACAAGAGGAAAATTGTTTCCGTCTTCTTACAATAACCAAAACACAGCATAGGCTTTGCAGAATAAGATCAATACCCACCGTCCATCATCCTCATAAGTAGATAAGCTACTAAACAGTTATCATCATCATCATCTTCATCACCATCGGGATTTGCTCTAGTTGTTCCCTTTACCTTGTTCATTATTTCTCTCCAAGTACTTGAAGCATTCATTTGGTCTCGTTTTTGTTTTCAACTGAAATGACATTTCGCTGTTATACATAAGAAAAAATTGCATATGTGTTGAATCATTTGATGGAAATTTGATTATATATTGGGAATGGTGTGATTGTGGATTTTCTTTGATGGGTTCCAATGTTTTGTAATCAATGTTTTGTAATAATATGTAAAGAGAGCACTTTGTATATTGACTTTTGATGATCTTTTAAATTTTGCATATCATCCAGAGATGTTCTTGTTTCTGCCCTGGCTTTTCTTTCTTGAGATCTGAATATTTCATACATACCCCCACAACACATACGCATATAGTTTATACATAGTTTTTTTTTTTTTGAGAAAATAGTTTATACATAGTTATCACTAAGAAGCTACATATTCTTCTACAATCACTAAGAAGCTAAATAGCTAGGTTGCATGGAAGCTTTATCAGACGTCCGCTTTCCGCTTCGGAATCGGAATCGGAGTCGGAATCACTTGAAAGCTTCCGGAATCTCGTTTCCAATACGTTTCCAAAAATACATCTTAATAACATTTTGGAAGCTTATGCTTCCGTTTAGGAATCACGCTTCCATTTTAAAAACCCAGTTTCATGAATAAATATAAAAAATAAAATTATATCTTTATTTTATATAAAATCTAAAATTAATAGTATTAAAATAAACGAAATACAAAATATGCAAATATCAAAACTACTACTATAAATTATCTTTGTGCATAATAATTTTTATAAGAGATAGTGCATATATATTCAAATATATTGTGACATATATTTATGAACTATTAAAAATAATTAGTTTGACAATATTTGTATGAGCTTGATCTGTTAGTATTTTATAGTTAAAATATGAAATCAACTAAATTGAAAATTATTAAAAATGAATAAGTGATTTTTTAATTCGAATCACATATTTTTAGTCAAAAGTTTTATAAAATAATTTTTATGTTTATATTATATATATTTGAATATATGCTTCCAACACGTACCTTTTTCCTAATTTTTTTTAAAATCTCGATTTTATGCTTCCACACGATTCCGATTCCGCTTCTGCATACCCGCTTCCTTTTCCATATAAGATAGCTAAATAGTCGTCTACAGTCACATGATAAAGTCATGAGCTGAAATTTTGAAAAGAAAGGGTAAACAACAAAACAAGAAAAAGGGCCCAACCGGGTTCGAACCGGTGACCTCTCGATCTGCAGTCGAATGCTCTACCACTGAGCTATGGACCCTTGGATGAACAGTACCTGACCTCTATCTTTATGAACTTTCTTATGTAGAATATGCAAACTACACTGTTGCTGAATGTTGATAGGAGTTCGATAAATGGGCTTGTTTGGTGTGAAAGATGATGCATGATACTGAAGGCTTTTTTTTTGTCTCAGGTGTGGGACACCATTCTTGAGTCTGTCTTTCAATTGCATTGTCAGAAAACAGAACTGACAAGGGTCAGAGACACGGTTTCTTCAATCAGGGGTCCAAAGAAAGAACTCAAAGAAGCAGAAGGAACATATCAGATGCTGAAAAATTATATGTAGAGCAATATTCTTCTGGTGGTTTATTTGGGGTACGGTTGAACACAAACGGAAGACAACAACACCAACAAAAGCAAAGATCAGCTAAGCCTTTAGGTTCAGAGAGAAACATGGAACCGAGATTTCAAAAGTCATTCGCTGCTACAATGCAGTTGCCGTCGTCGACTAAGCATTCTTTAAAAGGAAGCAATTAGTCTTCTTCAACGAATAGTTCACGCTCGACGAGCTTGTTTAGCGGTAACAAGAAAATGTCTAATCCATATTAGAAAAAAAATCTCTTGGTCCTCCGTCCTTTATATGCATATATATATATATATATATATATACGTACAACGTACCAAAAAACTATGCAGCTATGTTCGCTCAGCATGCTAAGAAGGGAAAATATCATAGATATTTGTATGTATTAATCAGTACTCAGCTGGATATGATTTTTAGCAATTTTTAATTTGTATGAAAACTTTCTACAATGGTTCTTCCTAATTTGAAATAAAGTGATTATGTTGCGTCCAATGTCATATCTTATGCTGCTGAGATTTAATTTGTCCAGTTTATATTTTTTTATAACATCTATCTTATTATATACAAACCGCTAACATCTATTTCCGGTTTAGTTATGTAGCAATTTTGCGTCCTTACAATGCAATCACAAAAAACAGCGGTTAGACCATTGGTTCAAAACATTGTCAACAGAAAAAAAAACATAATTTTATTTATTTTTGGGTAGAAACTCCAATGCAAAAGATAAACGAAGTTTAAAAACCAACGTTTAAGATTATTGTAGGGTATGTTTCTAGCAACAATTAGGGTTTCCGGGTACGCATGCACAAGTATGATATTTGCACTTGTGAATGGGACCTTTGCAATACTTAGCACAATCTTGATCGGTGTTGCATGTTATAGGTATCAATCTATCGTTTGTGCTTATTTCTTGCATCCTTGCACTCATCACCAGACCTGTAAAATAAACATACCAAAAAGTCATTAATCAATTGCTAATTAAACATAATATAGATAATACATTTATATCAGGAGATGAGTATGACTAACCAGGGGTAAGGAGAAGAACAAAAAAGAAGATGGTGAATGTGAAGGAGCTTTTCATGTTTCTTTCACTTTAGATCTTAAAAGGTTTTAACTTGCAAATAATAAAGACTTGTAAAATTTTGTGTGTGTTTTCCATTGATCTCAACATACGTATATATACTAAAGTTCTAGGGATAGAGTTTAACCAAAACAAGTAAGATTTTTTTTATGTTTGACTAAAAACAAAATCGTACTGATATTTGATTCAGTAATCAATTTCTATATAAGCACCCTAACGTCTCAGAAGTCAGAACCATTTATGGTGGGCCTTTGGTATTGGCGAAATTATCTTTAAAAAAAACTTAACAATGCACTTATGGGCCATGGTTTGGTGACTTAAATTTTATAATCACTATTTCTCAGAGATCTCCAAAACACACTCTATAACTTCAAATATGGAGTTTTTTGCTCTAAAAACAAGAACTTCAAAACTTCAAATTTGAAGTTTTGAAGAGTGAAACTCTA
>NC_027756.1:11972980-11974143 GCF_000695525.1 Brassica oleracea var. oleracea | reverse complement strand
AAAATTATATCTCATAAATATTTTAAGTTTTGTTTACAAAATTTAAGTTTACACATAAAATTAAATAAAAAAAGAAGATTTAAAATATTTAAAACTAAATTTAGATAACAAAAATATACTAAAAAAACTTAACAAAAATTACATGAATACATAACTATCACACGGATTTAAATATTACAACAACACTAATAATCAGGTAAGTTTGATCCGGAACCTTCAAAATTTTTAAATATTGTCCAATTTTTTTTTGTGTAATTGAAGATGGTTCTTGTTGTTGTTGATGATGTCTTTTCGTACAATTCTTTCTTGTTCATATTGAATATATTCACGAGTATTAATATCATCGATAAAAGTTAGTCTTTTAGCAATATTTTATGTTTCTCTTTTATTTTTTTTGTTATGATCTAATGTATTTACAAGTATTAATATCTCCTAATTTCAACAATTTTTATCTCTAATCTACAAATTAAAAATGAGGAGAGCTATTTTTACTTCGAAATGCACTAGTAGATCATATATGCATTACGAAAATCACTTTATAGAATAATATGGTATTTTGTTTGAATTTTAATATTAATTAAGTTATTTTGTTTAAAAAATAATATTTTAATATAATATTTTATTAATTAATATTGTTGTAATCTGTTTATATATGTTCTAGTTATTTACAAAAGTTTTATGAATTCAAATTAGTTATGACAAATATAAGAACCATATTATAAAATACAAATAGTTTTGAAAAATACAAATAGTTTTGAAGTTAAGTTTGAAGTTTTGCTTTTGGAGAAAAACACATTTAAACTTCAAATATAGAGTTTTGGAAACTTCAAATTAGAGTTCATTTTTGAAGATGGTCTTATAGATGTAAATCCCCGGAAATATTTGAAACTCTTCCTCTGGTCAGTGAGTGACGTTTCTTCTTCTAGGTAAAGATCCAATGATCTTTGAGTTTGTTACTTTCATTACCTGTAGATTTTCTCTATCCCGTGCATATTTTCTCAAATATTGAACTGCATTTGCTGGATTTTACTCAGGATTTTTTTCCGCTGCATCCTCCTACTGTCTCTCTAAGTAGGGCTTTTTGCAAAAGTGACTCAAAACTTGGAGTCAAACAGAAAACTAATCTTTTCTTTTGACTCTTTTTTTTTTGAGATTTTAACCCC
>NC_027756.1:11972813-11972959 GCF_000695525.1 Brassica oleracea var. oleracea | reverse complement strand
ACATTTTTTTTTTTTTTCGAAAATGGCTTCTTTACTGTCTCAACCTCATCTTCTTCAAGTATTTACAATATTGACACTGCAATGAATAGTGGCAACAAGCTTGTACGAACTGTTTGAAGCTTTTAATGCCCTTTAATGCACGTAAA
>NC_027756.1:11934102-11972713 GCF_000695525.1 Brassica oleracea var. oleracea | reverse complement strand
TCCGTCGGAATGTCCGTCAGAATATCGCTGTTTTCTTGTAGTGCATTTAGAAAAATGGATTCATACGATCAACACCAACAAAACCAAGATCCTCTACTTAAATATATTTTTTTTTTTTGAGTCTGAGAGTACATCACAGAAATATGGTCGATAGATTCTGTTTTTCGGTGATGGTAAACAGAAACAATGCTGCAGTTGTATCCTGAGAATCTGAGCGCCATAAAACCGTCACACTACGGGGCGTTTAAAGATTTAAGGAAAGAGATTAAGTATCTCGACTCTGTAATTTTTCTTTATTTTTATATTTCGGTATTGAAATTTTAATTTATGTTCTTATTATTTTTTACAAATATCAGTTGTCCTATGGTAGTAAAATAAGGTTCATACAGTGCGGTGGGAAGACTTGTTGACAATAATGAGAGACTTGACAAGGGGGAAGATGCAGTTGTTCCTTATAAAATATATGTTTCAAGCAGCTGTGTATATGATATGGAAAGAGAGAAATAGGAGACGCCATGATGAGACTGCAGTGCCATCGGTTCTCTTAGCAAAGTTGCTTGATAAAAACACGAGGAACAAGCTTACCTTAATACAGAGAAGAGGAGATATCAAGATGGGAGAAGGGATGCAATATTGGTTTGTTACAAGATAGAAGTTTTTATAAATTTTGAGAAATTGGTATAGAAAAGTAATAGAAGTTGATACAAAAAGATTAGAAAGGACACACATGAGGGTCTTTTTCTTTTTGAATTCAATTTAATATTCAATTCAAAAAAAAATAAAAATAAAAGAGGCTCATATCAGCATCACAGCAATGGTGATCATTCTGCTTGCAATTGATAAAAAACAAAAATTGCCTTCTTGAGTAATTCCTCAAATTTGCTTCCATTTTCAGCATGACGTGACTACCTTATATCCACAATAGACTCCATCAAAATCTTGTTCTGGTCTATAATGGAGATCTATTTTAACTGTTTTCTTGCCATTATCAGTTAGTAGTGTCTCTATTTTTTTCCTTATTTTGTCAATTTGATGCATAGTTTTTTTTTAAACGCTTTCATATTAAAAAAAAAAATTGTTACATAAGGGTGCAGAAATGAAAATAAAAACAAAACATAACATAAAAATAAATGAATTTGATTATTGTAGTTTTCTGAATTTTCAGTATGGGAAGGGTTTTCTTGATAGAGAAAGAAGAACCTGCGTTTACATGTACTACGTGTAATGCCCAAATTGCATTAGGTGCTCATCTCTTGGACGACTTTTACAACTTGTTTGAGTTTTATCAAGTGTAAGTTCCCAATTTCCACAAGTGAGCATTTTGTGGAGAAACACTTAATCTACAAACTGTCTATTTTGGCAGGTACAATGTTATGGTCGGAGAAGACGTGGTTCCTTACGGCAACGATCTCTACTACGGCTATGAAGTGTCTTGCGTGAACTGCTGCACTGTAATCGGGTGGAGACAAATTGAAGATGAACCTGTGACACTCTATTTACGCTTTGCGCATGGTAGGATTGCTCCACCACCACCACCACCACCACCAAATCCTCCGGACGTTCAACCATAATGGTTTCTCTCTCTCTCTCTCTCTCAGTCTCAGTGTTACTCTCTGTGATCTTGAGAATTGGTTTCGTTGCAGGAAGACGCTTCATAGAACGGAAGGAAACGATGATATAAGGTTTAAGATTTTGGTACAATCTCTGATTCTTTTCTTTCATACACGTAGTTAATTAGTACTAACACCGTAAAATGTTGCCTTGTTCTTGGCTTTAAGAAACACCGTAAAATGTTGCCTTGTTCTTGGCTTTAAAAAGCTTACATTAAAAAAAAAAACAATTTCAGCAAATAAGAGGCAAACTAAACGTTTCCCTCAGTTTGAGCGCCATATATATATTTGAGTACGTTGTAAAGTAGTTCGAACACACACACGAATATAAAGAACTTGTTCTTTATTGAATGCTTTAGAAAATATGCTCAAAACCAAAACACTTCTCTATCGTTATATCAATACCACAAACTCGGTATGTATATATATATTAGAGTAGATTTCCTTTTTCTAATAGTTATAGATAACTCCTACTACTACTAGATATATATGAAAGCTTGTCTTGTCCTTATCCAACTTGATAAAGGATATCTTGAGCTTCAAGCTATCAAAGCTTACCCAACAATCTCCCTCTTGAGCTTTGAATCCTTCTTAGACAAGTCTTGAACTCCTATCAACTCTCTCATCTCAACGAACTTGATCCTTGCCAAAGCTTTTGTGAGGATGTCGACTTTCTGTAACGTGCCCGGTACGTGCTCGACATCGACGAGCTCTCTTTCCATACATTCCCGAATGAAATGGTACCGTTTATGAATATGCTTGCTCTTGCCGTGAAAGACAGGGTTCTTGGTGAGCTCTATAGCCGACTTGCTATCAATCTTGATGAGAACTCTTTCTACTTTCCCGCCTGCGACCTCGCTCAGAAGGTCTTGGAGCCATATGGCCTGACGTGCTGCTTCAGTTGCGGCCATAAACTCTGCTTCGCATGATGAGAGTGCGACTGTGTTCTGTTTTTGTGAACACCAAGTGATCGGTGAAGTTCCAAAGTAAAACATGTGACCCGTGGTGCTTCTTCCATCGTCTTGGTCTATGTTGTGACTACTATCACTATAGCCAGTCAGCTTCTTTGTCCCTTCTCGTTTGTATTTTAAACCATACGCCAAAGTTCTTTGTAGATATCTCATGATTTGCTTCATGATGTCGCCATGTGACTTACGAGGCCTTTGCATGTAACGACTAGCCACACTGACCGAGAATGCAAGATCCGGTCGTGTATGAAGTAGATAACGTAAGCATCCCACATTTCTTCTATACGTTGTTGCTTCAATCTCTTCTTCTTCTTCAGCTTTCGAAACCTTAAGACCAAACTCCATTGGTACCTTGGTCGCATTACATGTTTCTAAGCCGACTTCTTGTAGAATTTTTCTTGCGTATGCTTCTTGTTTAAGCTCGATCCCATCATTACCTTGATGAATTTCTATCCCAAGATAATATGTGAGTTTCCCTAAGTCAGACATCTTAAACTTTGATGACATCCCTCTCTTAAACTCTTTTATAGCATTGATGCTGTTTCCGGTTATGAACAGATCGTCTACGTATATCGCAACGATAAGGATCGCATCCTTTTCTTCTATGCGATACACGGCATTCTCCTTTGAGCATCGACTGAACTTCATCCCCTTTAACGCTTGATCCAGCTTAGTGTTCCAAGCTCGTGGAGCTTGTTTCAACCCATACAAGGCTTTTGATAACTTATAGACCTTCTTCTCTTTGCCTTTAGTCTCAAAACCCTCGGGTTGTTCGACGTATACATCTTCCTTTAGCTCACCGTATAAGAAAGCCGTTTTGACGTCTAAGTGATGAATTTCCCAACCGTGTGATGCTGCTAGAGCACTTAGAAGCCGTATGGTTTCAAGTCTCGCAACCGGTACAAAAATTTCATCGTAGTCGAGGCCTGATTCTTGTACGTATCCTTTAGCTACAAGCCTTGCTTTAAACTTCTTGATAGTACCGTCAGCATTCCTTTTGATTTTGAAAATCCACTTGAGACCAATTACCTTTGCTCCAATCGGTCTATCAACAAGATACCATGTCTTGTTCTTGTTGATCGAGTCTATCTCTTCTCCACAAGCATCAGTCCACTTTGACCATCCTTTTGCTTCTTGGTAGTTCCTTGGTTCGTCGTTTATGGATAGTAATAGCCTCTCGATGTCTAGTTCTGCTTGTAGAACATAGTTATCTAGGTACCGAGGTTTGTTGCTTTGTCGTGTTGATTACCGTATTGGTTGTTGTATTGGTTGTTGAAGTTGAGCGTCTTGATCAAAGTCATCTTGTTGATTATGATCTTCGTCTTGTTGTTCATTGTGCTGATCATAGCCCTCTTGTTGTTGATCATCATTAGCGTTGATCACAACCGGTCCTTCTCCTGCATCAATGACTTCTCCCCACTTCATCTGGAACATGCCTGGATCGCGTGTAGTCCCAGTTGTTTTGTTCCAATTCCAACTCTTTTCCTCATCAAACACAACGTCACGGTTCACTACAATTCGTCGTGTATCTGGATTGTAGAGTCTATACGCGTTGGATCCTGGCTCTGTTCCGAGATGAACCAAGACCAAAGATCTGTCGTCGAGCTTCTTGACCATTGCACTGCCTACCTTTGCATATGCTAAGCAACCAAAAACCCTTATATGATTTAGGCTTGGTTTCTTCATCCGTAAGCTTTCATAAGGCGTCATGTTCTTAAGGGCTCTCGTCGGTACTCGGTTGATTATATAGGTTGAATGTCGAACTGCTTCGCCCCATAGGTAGTTTGGTACCTTCATTGCCTTAAGAGTGCTTCGTGTCATCTCCATCAACGTCCTATTCCTTCTTTCCACCACACCGTTTTGCTGTGGTGTGTATGGTGCTGTTAGGTGTCTTTTGATGCCGTTGTTGTCGCAGAAATCATTAAACTCCGATGACGTGAACTCACCTCCTCGATCAGTTCTTAGAGTCATGATTCTTGTATCTAGATCTTTCTCCACTAAGTCTTTAAACGCCTTGAATCTACTGAATGCATCGCTCTTTTCTTTCATCAAGATTGACCACATGTACCTTGAGAAATTGTCTATTATCACAAATATATATATCTGTTGTTTGCGATGGTTGATGGCGCAATGGGGCCACACAGATCAGCATGTAGTAGTTCCAACGGTTTTGAAGCTCGGAATGTGGCTGTTTTTGGGAAGGTTTGTCGGGTTTGCTTGCCCACCAAGCAAGACTCGCAGAGTCTTTTCTCGTCTCCTATCTTAGGTAAAACTTGCACCATCTCTTGTTGGGACATCATCTTCATAGTCTTAAAACTCACATGTCCTAACCTTGCATGCCACTTCCACGTTTCTATCTTCTAGCTTTATATTTAGACACATAGGCTTGCCGATCTTAAGCTTTATCTTGTATAATCTGTTTGGTGATCTGAATACTCTAACCAACAATCTCCCGCTTGGATCGTGTACTGTTAGGTAGTCAAGCTTCATCCTTACATCACATCCCACTTCCGTAGCTTGTCCTAAACTTAGAATGTTGCTCTTGAGATTAGGAATGTAGTATATGTTCGTAACTAGCTTTTGTTCTCCGGTTTTTCCTTGAAATATGATTGATCCTTTGCCTTCTATGTTGACATACGAATCATCTCCAAACTTCACTTTGCCTTTGATGTTGCGATTGAGTTCAGAAAAATATGACACATTCCCTGTCATATGATTGCTGGCTCCATTGTCTAAGTACCAAACATCTTCTTCTCCTTGCTTGATTTCGTATTTCTTTGGTACTAAGTTTTCTTCATTCAAGAATACAATCTCGTGCATGTAGAGGGCTGGATCGGCTTCGTCTGTCTCCACCTTGTTTGATTCATGTATCTTTTGAAGTCTCTCAGGACACACTGATGCAAAGTGGCCATTCTTATCACATCGGAAGCAAACAATCTTTGATCTGTCCTTCTTCTCCTTTTCTTGACTTTGAGTTTGATTGTTTCTTGTGTCTTGTGAATTTCCTCTGCCCCTTCCTCGTCCTCTGTATCCTCTTCCTCCTCGACCACGGCCTCTCCCTCGAGCTCCATTGTATTGTTGATATGAATCCGAGTATAAGAGCTTTCCTTGTGTATCTTGTTCGTCATCAAGAATTCTCTCTTCGTAAGCTTTTAATCTTCCGATTATATCTTCAAACGGGGTTGTATTTAAATCCAAGACTTGCTCGAGAGATGCTGTGATCTGTATGTACTTGCTCCTTGGTAGACTATTTAAAAACTTCTTTACTAGAACGTTTTCTTCAATGATCTTTCCAAGTGCCGCTGATTTAGACGCCATCTCTGACAACTTCCCCGAGAAGCTATCTATAGTGTCTGAATCTTTCATCTTGATCCTGTCGAACTCGGTCATGAGGGTTTGCAAGCGTGCTTCTTTGACACGATCAGCTCCTACGTTGCGTGCTTTGACCGCATCCCATATCCCTTTGGAAGTCTCTTGCTCGCCGACTTGCAGTATCATAGACTCCGGGATTGCTTGGAACAATAAACCAATTGCGATATTGTTCTTGTCTGGATTCTCTATACCAGGTTCGATGGTTTCCCAAACCTTATAGATCTTCAGTAAGACTTTCATCCTCATGCTCCATACCGTATAGTTTGTTGCGTTCAGTATAGGACATTGGATTGTTGGTGGTGTGAATTCCTTAGTGCGTATGATTGTGTTCTCGTCTCCCATGATCGTAACCTAACGCTCTGATACCAAATAAAGTAGCTCGAACACATAAACGAATATAAAGAACTTGTTCTTTATTGAATGCTTTAGAAAATATGCTCAAAACTAAAACACTCCTCTATCGTTATATCAATACCACAAACTCGGTATGTATATATATATTAGAGTAGATTTCCTTTTTCTAATAGTTATAGATAACTCCTACTACTACTAGATATATATGAAAGCTTGTCTTGTCCTTATCCAACTTGATAAAGGATATCTTGAGCTTCAAGCTATCAAAGCTTACCGAACACGTTGCAGTATTTTCACCAACAATGTTTTAGGTTATATATATACCCTTTTATATGTTGCACAAAAAATATATATATACCCTTTTATATTTTTATTACTGAAAATGAGCCATATATATAAGTTTACTAAAAATTGACCCATTATTTTTTTTAATTAAAAAGGCCCTTAAGTGTGAAACTAGTTGACGAGTTCAAGTTTTAATAATTCAAAAATAGGTGGAAAGTCCATACATATACAATTCAAAGGCGGATAGTCTAGCACGCAGTGCTAGAAAGCAATCGTCTTTCGTCGTTCACATGGATGAAGATTACCCGGTTTGGTTTACAGAGTCAGTATGAGTCTGTATTGTTGATGACAAAAAAAAAAAAAAAAAAAAAAAAAATAGAATGCAGTACTCTTTATCGCACTTTTTGAGTTTTTTACTAGTACAGGCCAAATGAAAAGCGTAACATTCAATTCTTTTTGGAAGAATTTCGCTTACAAAAATTTAACTTCATTTGCTTAATAAGAAAGGATGTAAAGGGAAAGAGTCCAAAAATAGTTGCCCAAATTATAGAATTACTAAAAATAGTAAAATCATTTGAAATAACATGACTATTTCAAGCAAGCTAGATATATTAATTCTCTTATAAATGACCACAAATATGAAACGGCAAACGAGAACAACACTTTCATGGAAAATTCAACATATATCAGCATGTATATAGATGGAGAGATGGTAAAACTATCTATAGGTTTATCCTCATCCAAACTAATTAAAAAAATAAAATAAAATCTTTTGAGTTTACTTTCTAGCTAGAATTAACAGACAACTTTCTGTAGTGATTTTGATATAATGACCAGGAGAAAATTCATGACTAAATGGTTATTTTGAATACCTAATTTCTGAGATGTTTTCAAATTAGGGTTTCTTTTTGTTTTTGGTTTAGAGCAGCAAACAATATAAAGTAAATATATGTTAGAGAAATTGCACTCTATATCACAAAAAAAATAATTATAATTCAATATCTAACAAATTGACCTAAGTTCCACATATAGACATTGTATTTTATATAATAATGCGATTATGCCCTTCTTCATAACCGGTGCAACCTGCAACAAGAATTATATTAACTAATAAATGGTTAATGTAAAACAATAAATCATGGCCTTATACTTTTCACACATCACTCTCTCATAAGTTTATATTTACTAAAATTGGGGAAGGTGGATAGTTTCATTGAAAGAGACTGAGATGTCATCGATAGCTTCATTGGCGACGTTGTGTTAAGAAGAAGACCGTTTACGAAAGCTTGATCGGTGACGGAAAAAGATGCTCCTCGGATTCTAAGAACGATGGTCGTGTGAAAACGATGGAATGGAACCTCAATTAATGTTTGACGTTTGACCAGTGAATATATGGATGTGTCATGCTTTTCGAATTTATATGGTGATGAAGAATAACAATGGTGGACCAGTAAATGTGTATCATTATGTCTGGAAAAAAAGGATGAGGTGAAGAAGATGAAGTTGCAGACTATACTATATTCGACAGAATTATAGTATAGTATGTATTCTTTATTGCGGTTATTTATGTAAGGTTACTATACTATTAGATATAGTGTTCTATTCTTTACGTTTCTCTATATTATTTTCTTTATGTATGATTGTTTGTAATATAAATTTTGTTTCATCCTAATGTTTCACAAATGTTAGGATCATATCTAGTTCAAAGATGTTATTTTCATCAACAATTGCTCTTATTTCTTTTTATACTATTTTACATATGATGCTCAGCTAATGTAAATAAAACATACATTTATATACTATTTTATATAAGATCCATACTATGTATTATTTATTGAACAAGTAAATGTGATTTTAAACGTAATTTATAGATTGTATTTGAGTTTATAGGATTCTTACCTAGGGTTTAGATATACTAAGTAGGGGTTTGAGTATAAGAGGATTCGGTAGTTCATTATTTATGTATGTTGTGTTACATCTATATTATATTTGCATTATCTATAGGATTATGTTCTATTTGAAGTTACTTACTATACTGTATATTTGTTTTCCATTCTGTTTGACAGTGTGTTATCTTTTTCTGCATATGGTAAATAAATTGGTGACGTTGCCTTCGGTCTCTCATGTGATGCTAAACCACCACGTCATCTCTACCAGTAACCGGCAACCTGTATGTTGAAAGGACAAAACCGGACCTTTTTTTGCCTAAATGTTAGTGAATTAATTATGTCAAAATCACTGAAATATTCTTCATTTCCATTAGTGTTTTGTATATTGAGCAAATTCTCTCTATATGTTATTACATGATTAATATCAGTGTTCAATAAATTGATAGGTGGTAACTAGGCGTTTTATAGCACTACAGCACACATAACATCATCATATTGTTTAGTTTGCGTCTTATTTGTTAATTTTTTTTTTTACATCGCGGAGAGATGAAACACAAGCAAACGTTTTATAGGAGACTATTGATTAAGGGTGTGACTGGTTTTTCTGCTACCACCCGCAAACGCAGCTTTTCCAAACTGCTTCAAACCGCTCTAAACCTCATAAATTCAAAAGCTGCTTCCAGCTAACATTTGCGGTTGTGGGATGATCATTTTTTTTCTTTTTTTAAAAAAATATAAAAACAAAAATAAAAATATTCAATAAAAATTTTAAATTGAAATTATAAAAATACTAAAATATATTTATTATACTTTAGTTAATATTATAAAATTTTAAAATAAAAATATTTTTTATAATTTTTGAAAAATTTAAAACTATAACTTTCTAAATATAATTTTTATATTTATTATAGCATTATGATTTTTAATATTTTTATAATTATATAAAATGTAAGTATTGTTAAGTTATTATTTAACTGCTGCTGCATTTGGTAGTTAACCAGTCATAAGTATCCCGCAAACGCACAAATTTCTAACCGCAGAACCAGTCGTACAAATCTCTTAAAACCGCTAGAAACCGCAATCATCCGCATCCACAAACTTCCGCAACCGCAACCGCAACCGCAATCACTGCGTTTGAACCTGTCAGGCCCTAAACGGGCGCTTAGACCGCTTTTTAACGTTCAAACCAATTTTTAAAAATCTTTCATTTCGTTTAGGTCTGACTTACCATCTAAGCGCTGGCTAAATCAATTTTAGGACACTGAATTATATTATGATCAAATTTTACTTTTTGACTAGGATAACATACATAAAAGGGAACATTAAAAATAAAATTCAGCTAAACGAGTTGAGGATCTTACAATTATTTTGTTTGTTTTTTTATTTTTATGATCCGTCATATACTCACATTTTTGGTTGATACACCAAAAATTCGAATGATTGTTTGTCTTGCCCTCGAATCTCGATTTCTTCTTTGTCTTCTTGATATTACGTGTATACACACACTAATTAATCTAATGTGCACACTACCACAATCGGATGGTATGTCGATATAGCACTTTAGGATCGAATCCACAGAGACCAACGATTACACTTTATCTTTATGAGATCAATATTAAGCTAAAACAATATGGAGGTTTAAAAGGTTGAGAAATCGTAAGAACAAGTAACAGATTGGTTTGGTGTTTTCAATTGATTAAAGAGCTAAGTTCATGGTGATTCATTGGGATACTTAGGATCATGAGCTACACAACTATTCAGGAAGGCAATAAAAGCCAATCTAGAACTTGAACAACAAGAATAGATAAACCCACTGTCGTGGTATCTACCAATTTATCAAGCAATCATAATGCCTAAACTGTCGTTTGGATCAGAGAATGATGACAAGCATTAAGTTTGGATTCAATTGGTTCACGATTTGTCTTGGCATCAGCTTTCGTTGGCTAAGGACAAATCGCATATCTATGCTTTTTCTAGCAACCTAAAACACTTTTGATTATTAGATTAAACCTATGATCAGATGATAAATGGCTAGTTTAACACAAGCATTAAGATTAGCAATAGACAGAGATATCAAGGAATAACAATCCTATTTGTGTCTAGCTCATTTATCCATGATCCCTAACACCCTAAACCTAACAAGCGACTACTCAGCCATGAACAGAGAAATCACAGAGACAATAAATGAAGAAAACATGCTGAATCAATAAATAAATAAGATAGGGTTCGTGAATCTTCTTAAGGTGAGAGAGATGAAGCCTTTTCCCCTTCAAGGTAGCAAATCTTCAAGTACAAAAGTCTCCAATAGTTTCTTGTGTAAAAACTAGCGTAGAATGATAATAAAAAATAAGAAAAGATATATATGCAGGTCTATGGCGGCCTGAGAGTAAAAAGGGGAAGCCCTAGGTAAAATCCCGAAATATTTGGAAACTTTCTTAAAAATCTCTGCCGCTGGAACATGCACTCAGGTTGCTCCGCTCGACTGTTCTGCGTGAAAATCACCAAATTGCATTGTTTTCTGCCTCTTTTGTTCCAGCTGGTCCATCTCCCATCCAATGCAACTCCAGACCTGTAACGACTCAAAAAAGACTAGGAAGACTCGATAAAGACTTGAAAACCAATTGAAAAGCATATATACAAGATGTCTAAAACACCATATATCAATTCCCCCAGACTTAGATCCTTGTTTGTCCTCAAACAATGTCAAGTATCTAAAACAGGGAGAAAGGTTTGAAAGTGTGGGAACTCTCCTATTCTCAGCAACCATACTTTAACCACAAATCTCTGAACCATACAAGTAGTAAAACTAGGACAACACACCCTTACCAAAACCCCACTGGCTGCTGTTCAAGATCGGCTCCATACTCTACATCTCAAACCTGCAAAAGCTACACTTTCCAGACAAAGGTCCTTACATTCAATTAAGAGTAGTGTGAGCTTCTCATCACATGCACTATTCAGGGTAGACGGTCTAGGTGTGGAACAAGCTATTTAATGGTGGAGTTAAGAGTGTTTAGGGGATACCATTTCATTGTAGAGGATGCAGGATGTCGCACAAAATGGCAAGAGATGATAGATCCATTAATGTCCACAGCCTCTACTCGTTTTTGCTATATCTGGTGCGACTGTTCTGATGATGGAACAGGCGACTGATTGTTCTGTTTTCCACTTTCTTCTACATACTCTTCAACACTTGGTACTAACTTCTCGCTCGATCTTCCCAATGGCTCCATGTTTCTTTTCTTTCTTCCCCTTCTCCATCACCTTAATTTCATTTTTTTTTTGAAGACTGATATGGGGATGTGACGAAGAAGGAGGTAATATATGATGGTTCTGAGTGCCACTGGTGGTTCTGATTTCGCAACCATTCTGGTTCTCCACCCCTACTCTTGCGCTGTTCATTGGTTATGGAGCGGTTGCTCCCTTAATCTGTTTGTTCTCCTTTCTGATTGATTAATTTCTGCAGCAGTAACGAGTAAGAGGCTGCGTTGATCCTTTCCCCTCCGACCTTTTTGCACATATGACACTGAAAAACAAATGCATGAAGGTGGAATAAAGGCTAAGGTGCAGGGTGGGAACTAGCTAAAGATGAGCTAGCCACTCAGGATCATCAAGATGGATAAAAAGAATAAGAAGTCCTGAGTGTATTCTCTTTTCCCTAATCTAATTCCCATAATAAGAAGAATTACGAGAATTGCAGTTAAGATTAGGTCCAAGTTAAATGAAGCTACGTCTTTCTAGTGTAACCTCGACAAGCCAAAATCTTCTGGAGAACCAAATGAGATAATGTCAGGGTGTTCCAGGTCCACATGTGTGTCTTTCACCACTCCTAAGGTCACTGAATAAGATAACTAAAGCACGAGGTGGTCAGTGATCAAAACAGAATAAGGTCCTAATTCCCACAAAATTTTGACTGACTCAAAAGAAAAACAAAAGAAAGAAACAAGTTAGTAAACGACGAAAACCCTCTCCCAGACTTACTTCACACCGTCCCTCGTGTGAAAATAAATCAGAAAGAAGGTGAAAACATGAATAAACATTTTTTTTTTGGTCGAGATACTTACCTGAGTGGAGCGGGCGCTCCACAAAAATTCTGGGTGTTCCATCGTAAGATCTCCGCCTGGAGCAGTCGCTCCCTTCTACAACCCAGAATTTTGAAGTATCTCGGATTTTTCTGCTTTTTGACCTGAGACTCAATAAACTAAAAAGAAAAATAAGCAAACAAAAACAAAACCAGGTTATATTTACACTTACCAGTGGGTTGCCTCCCACCAAGCGCTTGGTTTAAGTCACTAGCTTGACTTGGTGACAGGGATCAGTCGGGTTTATCATGAGGGCTTGTTCCAAAACAAGCTCCACAATCAGACATGTTCAACTTCAGAAATCTGCTCAGCAACCCCTTCACAGCAGCTTCTCTTTTCTCTTCCAGCTCATGTGTGAGAATTACTTTGACTTTAGAGAAAGGTTTAGAGGTACCCTTGCACTTTATCTCATACTCAATGGATTTCTCATCACACTTCCGCGGTATCAAAGTCATTGTAGGATCGCCCTTGACCCTTTTCTTTTGGACTTTTTCTTTCACCCTTGCATTCCCACTGAGTTTCTTGGTATCAGTGTGAGGATCTCCATCCAGGACTTCTTTGATCTCACCCTTTTTACCAAGCTCCTTCTTAGGAACAATTTCCAACTGTTCTCCACTAACCACTGAGATGCAAGAGGCGTAGCGAATTTGTGATCTGGTTGGGACAGCCTTGTAGAAAACCTTCTTGTTGATGTTGGAGAAAGAGACTCTCTTATTAGGCATGTCGACGACTGCTCCTACTGTAGCCATAAATGACCTTCCAAAGATTAAAGGCATCTCATGATCCTTCCTCATCTCAACAACTTGAAATTCGGCATGGAGCACACAGTCCCCAACCTGGACATGAAGATTGCGAATGGTTCCATAAGGGACTGCCATGGAAGAGTTTGCAAAAGCCAGCTTCACCTGAGAAGGCTCAACGTCAACAATGCCCAGCTCGTCTATAATCACTTTTGAGACAAGGTTCACACTAGACCCAGAATCACAAAGAGCTTCCTTGAATTCCACTCCAGCAATGGAACAAGGAAAAACAAACTTTCCAGGGTCATCCACCTTAGACAATACCTTCAGTGATGGTGTCAATGCTTCAGTACTAGACCGATCAAAGCAGGCTTGATCTCGAAGTCCTACCTGGTGCAGGGTAGAGGAACTATGGCATAATGAGTGGTAGGGATGTTGCAAGAAAGGTTTCTCTGCCCGATTGAAGCAGTCTGCGCATGTTGTTCCTGCCGCGCGAGAGCAGCTTTTTCAGCAGCATCCTGCTGAGCTTGGATGGTCTGCTGCATTTGAAGCATCTGTTGTTGCATCTGTTGCAACTGAGCAGTGAGTTGCTCTTGATTGTCGTAGTCCCCCATTGTGGCGTTGTTCGGCCCTGGTTGTTGAAGGTTTGTGCTTTCTAACCTTGCTAGCTCCTGGTTGCTAAATGTAACTACTCTCCTTGTGCGTTTCTCCGAGTATGTCTACTGGTCATGCCCCTGAAAAATTAGCTGCAACAAAAAGGATAGAGCAAGTTAGAGGTCTTAGACTAAATAAATAACCGAAAAATAAAGGTAAAAAGATGGTCCCCGGCAACGGCGCCAAATTGATATTACGTGTATACGCACACCAATTAACCTAATGTGCACACTATCACAATCGAATGGTATGTCGATATAGCACTTTAGGATCGAATCCACAGAGACCAACGATTACACTTTATCTTTATGAGATCAATATTAAGCTAAAACAATATGGAGGTTTAAAAGGTTGAGAAATCGTAAGAACAAGTAACAGATTGGTTTGGTGTTTTCAATTGATTAAAGAGCTAAGTTCATGGTGATTCATTGGGATACTTAGGATCATGAGCTACACAACTATCCAGGAATGCAATAAGAGCCAATCTAGAACTTGAACAACAAGAATAGATAAACCCACTGTCGTGGTGTCTACCAATTTATCAAGCAATCCTAATGCCTAAACTATCGTTTGGATCAAAGAATGATGACAAGCATTAAGTTCAGATTCAATTGGTTCACGATTTGCCTTAGCATCAGCTTTCGTTAGCTAAGGACCAATCGCCTATCTATGCTTTTTCTAGCAACCTAAAACACTTTTGATGATTAGATTAAACCTATGATCATATGATAAATGGCCAGTTTAATACAAGCATTAAGATTAGCAATAGACAGAGATATCAAGGAATAACAATCCTATTTGTTTCTAGCTCATTGATCCATGATTCCTAACACCCTAAACCTAACAAGCGACTACTCAGCCATGAACAGAGAAATCATAGAGACAATATACGAAGAAAAAATGCTGAATCAATAAATAAATAAGATAAGGTTCAGGAATCTTCTCAAGGTGAGAGAGATGAAGTCTTTTCCCCTTCAAGGTAGCAAATCTTCAAGTACAAAAGTCTCCAATGGTTTCTTGTGTAAAAACTAGCGTAGAATGATAATAAAAAATAAAAAAAGATATATATGAGGTCTATGGCGGCTTGGGAGTAAAAGGGGAAGCCCTAGGTAAAATCGCGAAATATTTGGAAACTTCTTTAAAAATCTCTGCCGCTGGAACAGTCACTCAGGTTGCTCCGCTCGACTGTTCTGCGTGAAAATCATCAAATTGCACTGTTTTATGCTTCTTTTATTCCAGCTGGTCCATCTCTCATCCAATGCAACTCCAGACCTGTAACGACTCGAAAATGACTAGGAAGACTCGATAAAAACTTGAAAACCAATTGAAAAGCATATATACAAGATGTCTAAAACACCATATATCACTTCTAAAACCGTTTAGAACAAGTCCATTTTTCAATTCATACGCTAACAAAGCTAAATGTGTCGTCAACTTTATGTTTTCGTGTTAGTTTCATAAATGGTTTAAAGAACAAGTAATAAAAGATGATGTTCTATGTTCAGAAATTTGGATTCAACTCTTACATATGTTCCCCCTCTGAAACCATCTGACTGTTCACCTAATACAATAATTATTATATATATGTTCCCCCTCTGAATTGGTATGGGACATTATTTATTTTATTTAGTTAAACTTGAACAAGATCTTTCTCTATATATATTGCTAGTTTTCTCTTCTCTTTTAAGCTATCTTCTTCATACACAAGAAAGAACAAGAAAATGAAAAATTTCATCAGTTTCTCTGTTTTTTTGTTTTACTTCTTGTTGGTCTCTCTATTATCTCACCAAACCATGTCCCAGCCTCAACACATGCACACTTTCTGCGACAATTTATCCGAAAACTTTTTCTCAAACCAGCCAATACAAATCAAACCGTGAATTCCTCCTCTCATCTCTCCGCGACCGTTCCCCTCTAGGAACCTATTACAACGCCACGGTCGGTCTTAGTCCCGACACAGTTCATGGCATGTTCCTCTGTAGAGGAGACATCACCAAACAATCTTGTTCGAACTGTGTGAAGACTGCAACCCTAGAAATCACTAAAAACAACTGCACTTATATAAAAGATGCTATAATATTCTATCAGGAGTGCATGGTTCGATACTCCAATGTTTCCTTCTTACGTATCGTCGAAAGTGGACCTTGGGCCGCTATGTACTCTAACGTTTCTTTTCCTGATTCCTTTTTGTTTCCGTTCCGGGAAACTCTATCAGATAAGGTAGAGAAGCTAATTATCCTCACAGCATCAAAGTCTTCTTTGTCTTCTTTGACGCCGTATTACGTTAGGGACAGAAACAAAGTGAATGAATTTGATAGATCGTATACATTAGACACAATGGTTCAGTGCAGTCCTGATCTTGATCCAGCAAATTGCAGCGTCTGCTTAAGACTTGCGGTCCAAGGAGTCTCAAGCTGTTGCAATAATGCTCGTATAGCTCAGTTCTTTCTTCCTAAATGTTTTTTGAAGTACGACACAAGCGGTTTGCCAACAACTCAGTCACCCAGCGGCTCATTCTCTGTCCATGCTATGAAAGGTGAGCAAGCATAATACTGAGGCCTCGATTATTTTTAATTCGTCCACATTAGTGTTTGCCTTTGCTTTATATGCTGAAATAGTGTATTTAGATTTTAGATAGAAATCACTATATTTTCTTCTTTTAGAAATGGCATAGTTTATTTTGATTTTTTTCATAAGAAAATACAACTATCAGGAAGATAATAGAATAAGCACCTAAAACCCAAATATTAATATGTTTATTTTGTATTACAGGAAACGAAATATATGTGAGGATATTTATTACAACCATGGCAACTTCGTTGTTAGCACTTGTGGGTCTATGATCCAATCCAATGATTATGAAAATTTTGTTCATATTTGTTTTCCACTAATTGTGACGTGTGATGTGCTATTGTCTTTAAAATTAAGAACCAACATACTTGTATTCTAAGTTATCGAAAAAAAGTTTGACATTTGATACTCTTACTAAGTAATATCCTCATACTTTTCTCTGCATCAATTTGCCTTCTTAATTGTAAGACTGAGTCTTCCAGAACAAGTCTATGTTGTGCTTCAGCAACAAAAGCGTCAACTTCACAGTTTTCACAGTTTCATCTGGTTTAAATAATGAAGAAACAATAAAGATTAACATATATTTATACAAGAATATGGCCTCAACAATCACCTGAAAGTAATAGGATAAGATAACTTGGCTAGTCAAAGGTAATGCAGCTTTTTATAAATCTCTCTGCCTCTTCCTCTCATATTTCATAAACAAGAAAAATCAAGTAATGGCAAAAATGATCACTCTCTTATCTCTTATCTTCTGTACAAACCAAACCATACCCCGACTTGGCGACATCCACATGCGCAAGTTAAACATATATTAGATACAAGGGTTTGGCATTTTCCAGAAAAGCTTATTTTTTCTCTCTAAATTACTTAGATTGATAATGTAAAGCAAGACAAAGATTACAGCAGGTGATTACAATAACAGCCAGCAGGCTACTTATCTTGTGAAGCCCCATCTCTCGATGTTCATGATCACTTTTTAGTATGCGCATTACTTCTTCACACTCTTCTTCCGTCTTCCCATGCTAAATTAAATCTACTCCTCTACGGAGGTTTCTTGCAAAGCTCTGTTGTTACTCTGCCTAAAGCATTTCTTCAAAAGATTTCGAGAGCTTCTTCATCTTATGGAACCCCCACTTGATATATTATCAATGCTCTGTTGCTGCCAAAGCTCTTGATGATTTTGTGGTTACTACGATACAATCCTACTTGCACGACCAAACCATAGCTTCATTCGCCCACACCTCTAGTTGCTTCATATCATCCACATCATCAAGAATGATAAGCATTTTTTTTTCTTTTGATGGCGTAGGAAGTGTTCTCCTGCTATGTTGAACGCATTATAGTTCATTCAACTGTCGGTCTAAACTACTCACAAAGACATTGTATCTTCAGGTGTGCTGAGAAGGACAAGCCATGAGATAGAGTAGCTAGAAAGTTTCACGATTACAAACAAACAAAAATTGACTCCATACATGAATACGCTTCAGATAATAGGGTAACTCTAGGAGACATTTTGGGTTTAATTCCATCGATATAAAACATCAAATCATATGGAAAACCTCAAAGCTTACGTGGACAGGTTAAGTTAACACTAAGGCAAAAGAACACTTAATTACGATGCTTGTCAATTAGGTTTACATAGAAGAACTAAAGGAGCATCATCATATGCAAACTTAGTAGCACAAATAGCTACCAAACACCTCAGATCACAAATCTACGGCCAGCCGTATGGATGAATCTCGAGTCTTCACCGCCTTTTGTTGAGTGGTTTTGCTGAAGATGAAGTGCTAATTGTCGGTCTTCTAGCACCTGAGGCAAATCAAGATTAGATAACTCATGAGCAAATTGACACTAAGGATCCTGTGCGAATAAGCAAATCATCTACTTCATATGATCTTTCTTTCATACTAATCTAAGTAGGTTGTGATTAGAGCCTGACTTGAGTGTAATTATGCAAACAGATTTGGTTTTTAGGCCACAAGTGAAAGGGTTGACGTATAGTGACATTACTTGTTAAGGCCTTAGAGGAGGAGCTAGCGGCAACTGACAGACGAGAAAGTCTGGTTTGGCCTGGTGGTTTCAAGGTCTGCTTTGGAATCTTCGATGGAATACTACTTCTGCTTTTAAAAAATCAAGACAAAACAAACATAAGAATCTGTAGATGCATTCAGATTCTTCAATTAAACTGTGCCAGTAGAAGGATACTTACCTTTCTTTTGGTTCTGTTTTATTACCCATTTTCACTGATTTCTCGGGTTTCTCAGGGGCCAACTGTGCTTCAGGTCGTTCACTTATCTCAAGAGGCTTCTCGGTTTCAGGAAAAAGCGTCAACTCTACTACACTGCTTACGGAACCATCAGTTTCTGTTCCCATCGATAGACAACTATCAGAGATATCACTCAGTCTTTCCTCAGAGTCTGCATCTGCAAGGCCTATGAGTTCAATATCCTCTTCAACGTCAGTTTCTTTCCCACCACCAGCAAACTTAGATGGTTGGTGAAGAAGATCCTTTCGATGTTTAAGTTCGTCTGATGAATGCGGTGAGCCAGAATCAGAATTCTTGCTACTATATTCTGAGCAGTTGTCAACATCTGAGGTTGTTCTTCCAATTAAATCAGAGGTCTTTCCTCGTCGAGCATTTGGTGAAGCTCCTATAGAATGTCTTCTAGGTGATGAAGGCCCCAACAATCTTAGTTTGCTTAAACCACGTTTTGGCACGGTTGCATTGTTACCTGTTGGCTTCTGAAAATTTTGAAGCTCCTCATCTTTCTTGGCAATTACATCCTTCAAGTTTGATACCTGTTATATCAAAAAAATACATATACCTTTATTCTCTTTAATTTCAATGTGCAAGAATGATTCTTGTAAGAGAGAAAGAAAATAAGCACCTGTTCCATGAGTTGTCTAACATCTCGTCCCTCTTTATTACTTTTAGCTGCACCTAACTCCACACCAGAGACTCTTTCTGCAAACTTCAGAGTGCTAACGGTCTCAGCATAAGAATCTCCATCCGGATTGACTTGAACAAACATAAGTGTCTTGGCTTGTCCTCCTACACAACGGTTAAGACAAAGAGTTAAGGGAACCAACCACATGAAGCTAACGGATATATCATGCAATACGTGTAGCCAAAATCTCAAAGGTTAAGAAAGTACCCAAAGAACTTTGAAGGACTTGCGTCAATTTGCTGTTTCTATACGGCACATGAGGGTTCTTATGCGCTAGAGCAAATACGACATCTCCAAGGGCTGACAGTGATTTATTTATATGCTGAGCCTCCTTGAGCCTCTCTCCAGTTGCCTCAGAGCGATCAACCCTCTCACTTCCAGCAAGATCAACTAAGTTCAAACTACCACGCAACACAGAGTCGGTTTCCACGTCGACACCACGTACATGAACAGACAGAACGCTGCAGAGAATGACCAACATTATTTTTTCCTTTAATCATTGAGGCCTTATATAATATTGGAACGTAAAACAAGCCCAGGAGAAAAGTTTACAAACCAGTGTGATCTACTACTCCTCTCATTGAGAGCTGTGGCACCGACGGTTCTGTTCATGAGCCCAATATTCATCAGCTCAAGCACATCTTCAGTTGATCTCACAGAATGCATGCTTGCATCTGGGACAGATAGCCCATTTGGTAAGGCAGTATTCCAAATCCCTAACGTATGCAAGTTAAGGAAATTTTCTACCGAGGCAGCATATGCAAACATATATATATAAATATGTATGCATACATGAATGTACAATTTCAAGGAAACAATTAGCTACTATATGAGTTTAAAAAAAAGGATATCTTCGATTGGAACCACCATCAGAGAGTATGTCACGAACTTGCTCATTATATATCTCAACCATTTGAACACCGACTTCATACACAACAGCGTTTCGTCTAATCTGAGTTAACTGGAACAAGTCGTTCAATGCTCTGTAATTGACACCCCAGTCTTCTTTTGATGTGATGCTTGGCCCACTCTGTGTTAACACAAATGGAAATGTGTCCGTTAGAGACTAATAACGCTTGGCTAAGCATAAAAGGAGCAAAGTCAAGCATATCGTTCACCATTGTATAAGTTTTTCCAGAGCCTGTCTGTCCATACGCGAATATGCACACATTGTAGCCATCAAGAATCGATCGAATCAATGGTCGAGTATCTAGGAAAACCTCCTCTGCATTTTATTTAATAAAAACAGATTCAGGAAATATCTCTATAGCTAGCTAGCTAACCTAGATACGAAAGAGGGAAAGAAATCAAAACCTTGCGTCGCTGCTTGACCAAAAACCTTATTGAACTTAAATAACCGATGCGTATCTTTTCCTTGCTTAAACGGATTTGCAACCACCAGTTCACCATTCTCACCAATGTACTCTATAGAAGTTTGTCTACTGTTTTGCCCCGGAAGGAATGGTCGAATCCGGCAATAGACTCTGATATTTCCTACAAAAAAACAAAAAAAGGATAGAAGTTATATCTTGAATGGTCGAATGAAAACACAAAAAAAAAACTGAATCAAAAGTGTTTTACCTTTCAATTCCTGCACTTCATTGTACAGTCTTCGGTTTTCTTCAAGGACGACATGGTAATTTTTCGCTGCATCAGCCACTCCTTTGAGCTTTAAACCTAGGAAAATAGATTATAAATATCAAGCCATGTACTCTAGAATAGAAAAATTGATGAAGCAATCATACACAATAATGAATCTTACCATAGTAATTTAGATCCTCAAAGTATTTCTTCTGCGTCCTTAAGACTTCATGCTTTATAGAAACCGAAGTAGCATTCAGATCCTGCATAACTCACAAAAACTATGTAACTCAAAGAAACTACCAGAGGTGCTTAATGTTTAGAATACTATAATTTTAAGCCAAACCTGCAATGCCCCATACTGGTTGTTTATGAAGCTCTGGTAGGTGCACTCTTTCTTCTTCCATTTTTGAGAATTAGATTGGCACAACTTCTCAAGTTCTTTGACCTTCCGAGTTGAATCGACAACTTGTAAATCTGCATCCTTTAGTTTCTTCTCCAACTCAACTTTATCATTTTGTGCTTTTGCTTCTAACTCTAAGCACTGGTTTTCATGCGTCTCTTTCACCAACTTGAGTTCTTGCTTCAGCTTGCGAATCTCAGCATCAGTGCGCTCTTTTTCCATTTTTAGATGCACCACATCTTTTTCTTCTGCCCTTTCTCTTTCTTCTATTCTGGTTTTCTCAAGCTAAAAATCACAACCGAGAACCATTATTCACATATCTCGTGCTAAAATGAAATATGTTGTATCATATATGTAGTCACGTTATTAAGAATGGGGGCGCATACATAATGGTTTTATGATATGATCTCTCAGACTGCTTTTATCAATACCTAGATTTAATTTAGATGTTTCTTTCCACAAGTACTATACTATGCTAACAACTGTGAGCTTACTTTAACCAACTTTTCAAGATGCACAAACCTAACTAAAAGTTAAATATGTATTAAGGAGATGATACATATGGAATCAATAACATACCTTTATATGCTCCATACAGTTCGTAACAATCTACAACAAAGGAAGGAAAAAAAAGAAACAGAGAGACGATTAGACCAATAAGCGAAATAGAAATAAAGTCAAAAAAACTGAAACTAGAGACACAACAGTACCTCGTTTTCCTGAGTTGTCCCAGCTGCCAAGGTTTCTAAGACCTTTATTCTTGACCTGTATTTTTCTTCACGCACCCTAAAGAGTATATTTTGCTGCATCCGTTTCATAAACATGTTTCATTACATGGTTAGAAGGATTATATGTACATCACGGGGAAAATCAAAGAATAAAAGCATTAGTAATCCTACATTCTTTAGGTTATCAGCTTGATTTGAGATTCTCTGTTCTATCACTTGCACAAGTGCGCTCAAGAGTGATGCCATAGCCTTTACAACACAGCGGAAAAAAGAAAGAAACATGTGGAGCATAAGAAAAAAATGTTCCATGAACTAAGGATTTGAAAATTTAGGCGAACGAGCAAACAAGAATCAAGAGAAGGGTGGCTTTAGTAGCTCAATCTTTGTCTTACATGAGACACATGTCCATTCATCTTCTTCACACACTCATCTAGAAGCTGTTCCAGTATGTCAAACAGTGACCGGGTAGGAGCATTCTAACAAGACCAAGAAAATACCATTTCAATCAGATACAGAGGTAAAAGCTGAACGGTTGGGCACAGTCTACTAAGAAAATGTTAGACTACTTTACCCGTAAACTGTTCGATTTCAGTAATTCCGAAATTTTAGCATCCGAAATATCAATCTCGGATTCTTCCTTCGACTGGAATCCATCAATAAAGTTGCGGTCATCCCCCTTTGAATCCGAGTCGTCTTCTGGCAAGCTCCATCTCCTCTTCGCACATAGAGAGTTTTTATCATAACCACCATCGGAAAAGCTTGCTTTAAGCGCCTTAAGGGACTGTAGAACTGGCACCAGATCCCCCTGCTTTGTACTTTTTATTAGGAGTCATAAAACAAAAAAAAAAGAAACACGAGAAAGGGCAGAGAAAAGAAAAGATATGGGAGAAAAAAGCATGCAATCTTATCATCAAAATATCGAAGCAGACAGACAATGGCCATGATTAGAAGAGTGTTGCAGCCAGAAGATGTCAAAAACAAGGATTATTTTAAGCATAAATTACCCACAATCACTTTATGTGATGATAAAGTTTTATATAAACTAAACAGAGTTTCCATATTTCAGAAATGAACTTCTTCCACAGAAACAAAATTTATAATTATAAAAAGAAAACAAACCTGTTCTATGTCTGAAACCTCGAACCTGGGCAGGGCCATTTCATTCATAGCAGTCAGAAACCGCTCAATTTTAACATAAGCAGGCTCAAAGCTGCCTCCCTGTATAATAGCCAAAGAGTGTGAGTCTAACAGCAAACGACAAAGAGAAGGAAAAAAAAAAGACACAACTAGAAGCTTAGCACTAAAACAAAGTACACGGCAAGATTAATAAAGCCAAATGGTCAAGAAAATCAAAATTCATAAGTACCATTCTCATTGAACCAGGACTAAGCTGATTCAGAAGGCTACACAAGACAGTTCCATCCCTCAAGCATACTCTCAATTCATCCTCTGATGCTTCCAATGGCAAATTCAAATAAGGAAGTGTCTGATTTAACCATTCCACCAAACTCTGATGACCTGAGAGCAAAATTAATAAGGAAATAGAAGACGGGGTAACAGAACCCATCGCCCATATATATGTTTTCCACCTACAACTAAAATAAGCATGATGATAAATCCTATCAAGCAAGAGAAACCGACTCAATGCTTCAAAAACTCGGTTTCAATCCTCTGAGGAAATGAGAAGGTAAACAAGCAGCAAATGAGTAGATGACACTACCGTTCTTACTATCCCCCATGCTTTCTGAGCCGTCGAATCTGAGAAAACTAGTTCCATCTGAGGGAGCATAGACACCACTCATATTAGCGTCCTGTTCCCAGTTACTGTTCACTTCAAATCAGAGATTACGCAGCAGCTCCCAGGATTGTACTTGTGAGAACACCCTAAAGCAAAAAAGAGTTAGTAAGCCAGCAAATAAGGGAGCTCATGAACCTAAAGGAGAAGCGAAACCAAACCCTCCTATTCATAAATTTCAACAAATAGCTAATACTTATGGATCAAACTCCTAAACCTTTCAATGTAAGATAAGACTATCTCTCCTATTTGAAGACTGAACAGCCTGTAATTTGTTAAACAATGATGAAGTTTCTTCTCTTCCACAATGTCGACCAAAATCAATCAAAAACCCCTAAAGAAACAGAGACGAAGCCATAAAGCCATACGAACCTGAGACGCCATGAGAAGGTAATAGATAAAACCTTTCGAGATGGCGATTGGTTCAAAAGAAAGAAAATGCTCAGATTCACGGCTAGCAAGTAGCAACGGAGACGGACGTTTGAGCCGGAAGACAAATTCGAATTTTAATTTTTCAGATTCCGAGAAAACAAACAAAATGCTAATTTAATTTTACTGGTGGACATTTCGGTTTAATTACGGGTTCGGTCCGGGTTTGGTTTGGTTTGAGTTATTTGGGTCTAGGAAATCTTGAACCAAACTCAACTCAAATTAGTATGGTTTGGTTTATGTTCGGTTTGGTTCGTTTTTACTTCGGATTGGTTTGTGTTTCGTTCGGTTTTAGTTCGGTTTGGTTTGTGTTTGATTCGGTTTAATTTGGTTTTGTTTGTATTTTTCAGTTCAACCTAGTTAATTTTTTAGTTTTTTTTCTAGTTCAATTACAAAAATATGATTTATAAAAACATAAACAAATCATCATTTGATACTAAATCATTATTTCATTTATATTTAAACGTAAAACCAAACATCACAATAAATATGTAGAAATGTAATTCAATAATTTTATATTATAATCTTCAAACCTAATATAAATATTATAAAATAACTTTTCCATTTTGATGTTAATATATGAGATTCATATTCTTTTATTTTATTTTTGTTGTGTTTATTCTATTCATTTAAAAGTAAAATATATAAAATTATGTTTAGTTATTTAGGCTAAATGGTTAAATATATTAAATCTCTTAATATTATTAGTATATTTAATTAATTCAATTAAAAAACACTTCGGTTTTTCGGTTTGGTTCGGTTTAAAACCAAACCAACGGAACCACATGGATGGCAATATTTGGCTTTGCGCGAGACAAAGGATATCATTCGAAGGTAGGGAGAAGAGATTAAGTATTTAAGATATGTTGTTAAAGCACATACTCATGAGAATGAAAGAGAATTCGAAAATCTAAGCTCAATTGTTGAGGAGCTGAAGTTAAGCCCTGAAGAATGTGAGTCTCTGAGGCGTGAAGTGTTGATACTGAACGAGAGGAGCATGGTGTTTTGAAATTTGCTGATATCTTCAACTGTCGGGTTTGTTGTGGTTCTTGGAGTGATTGTGTCGATGGGTAAGTAGTGTTATGATGAAGATGTCGATGGGGTTAGTAGTGTTATGATGAAGATGTCGATGGGGTTAGTAGTGTTTGATGAAGATGTCGATGGGGAAGTAGTATTTTGATGGTACAACTAAGCTTTGTTTGTGGTTGTGTTTATGCTTGGTTTACAAAAAGTCTGTGTTTGTCTCATTAAGAGTCTTTGCTTGTCTATATTAATGTTATGTCAAGCTACATCTATGTTTGGTGGCTATTTGAAATATTCTTATAGAAATGTTTTGAAGTTTCTTGATACTCAAAGAAAAGAAGAAACTTAGCACACAAATAACATAATATCATATATTTAAAAAATACAAACACATAAAATCTTAAAAGCACACAAACACAAAAATAGATTTAAGAAGTACAAAAACATAAGTTATGATAATTTTGGGGGTTCAGGTATCATAAGCTTTGTTGTTTATGACCTCAAAAACGCGATCCGTGTATAGACAATATAGTACGCTAACACCTCTTGAAATTGGTCCACTTTTGTTTATCTTCAATTGAGCTAGCATGTTCAAGCGCACTTGATGTTGTAGGATATGTGGAAGTTGATTCAGCACCTGGTACTGGTTGAGAACTGCTTACAGTTGTCGGATTCTTCCTCTTCCTTGGCTTAGTAGGCCGTTTTAGTACCTAATATGCAAGAAGATAAATTAATATTGAATCATAAAAACCTCAGTACCATATATGAACAATAACTTACTTCACTTGGAGCTTTACGAGGTCGTCCTCTTTTGTCTTTTGGACCTTCTACTGCAACTTTCCGATTCCACTTTTGATATGCCACACCTGTATACAGTTATTGTATTGTATTGTCCGACCATATCTTGTAATTTTTCCAAGCCTTTATAGATCCTCAAATGGCTTTTTTTATCACGCAACTTTGGTCGACCTCGAGGCTTTCGAAACTCGAGAATTCTTACTGGTGTTTTTTCCAGGCCTTTATATGCATATTACTGGGTTTTTTTTATCACGCAGCTTTTTTTCCACAGCTTCTCACCATTAATCGGCTTGATATTCTCAGCATATGTGTCTTTCATGATCCTTAAATGATAATAAGCAAACACATATTTCATAGGATCATCCCTATTATCACCGAGCACACATATTGTATGCTTGCATGGTACACCTAACAACTAAACAACTAGAATTATTAAAACATCAACACAAGAAAAAGGGAAAAAACATCAACAACTTACCAGCTAAATTCCATCGCCTACAAGCACACTTGTGTGTTGATAGTCTAACCATGTAGCCATGGTTGAACTCATTCACCTCGTACAATGTGGAAGACTTCTTATAGTGGTGTAGAATTTGTTCTCAACCCTTGATTTCTCTAGCAATACCATAGTAATTGGTGTTAGGATGGTATCAAACCTATGTGCTTTAAGAAATCTTCGTGATATCCTTCGCATAGCTTGTCTTTTAATATCTTCTAACAAAAAAAGGACAGGTTTTGATCTCGCAATCCTTATTGTCATGTTGAACTTTTTACAGAGGTTGTTGTGTACATCATAGCAGCGAGAATTGATACAAAAGAAGGCTCTATACCACTTCTCTTGTTCAGTTCTTAGTAGTGCGGCGTGAGCTGCAGTGTCATATGCCTCTACCATCCTCATCTTCTCTTTATATTCACCAACATTGTATCTGTAAGCAACTCCCAATAACAAATTATTGTACTCAGACTTAGAGAATGATTTTTCCAATTTCCATATATGTGATGTGCACACTTTTGATGTTCTGCATTAGGTAATTCTGCTCCGACTGCAAGTACAAGCCATTTTTGTTGTCAGAATTGATGGTGTAATTGTCTCCTATCTCTGACCCAAGATCCACTTTCAGCCGCTTTATAAACCAACCCCAAGTGTCTTTGTTTTCTCCCCTAACAACTACCCATACTATAGGGTACATCCTATTATCAGCAACTCTACCAACATTTGAGAGTAAATCTCCATTCAACTCTCATTTCAAGAAACATCCATCTAGTCTAATAACTTAAAACATCTCTTCTAAGTCTCTCGAAATTCTTGAAAACAGGTGTAGAAGCTGTCAAATTGAGGCAAACCATTCATATTAGTAGTGTTCAGCTCTGTGATGAAACATGTATGTTTTCTTCGTAGCTCAGCCTCATAATCCCACAGTTTTCCAAATTGAATGGCTTGTGCTTCAAGGATAGTGTGCAACACAATCCGTCTTCCTCTATAGCACTTTCAAATAGGTACCACAATGCTATACTTTTCCTTTATAATGTCATTTATCTCAGCTGCTTGCATGTTCACATTTCTTCTTAATTATTTTCTGAACAGTGCTGCAATCTCTCCTTGTTTCAGTATTGAGACCTGACTTGATTTCTCATGGTTGTGATTGGTGTGACACACATTCACCATTTATTGATAGAGATTTCAATTGAGCATAAAATTTTCCTTGGACATTTTTCTACACAACAAACTGCATATTACTTGCTTCTGACTTCGCCATTTTAACACCATATTGTGTGTTAAGTGAGTATTGAAGCAGCTGATCCTTAAACTTCAATCCACTATCAAACTTCTGAAACAACCAGATGTAGGGTTCTTTATCCAAAGGGCCATGAAACTTAGATTTAGTTCTAGTCTTTCGTTTAGACATCCTTTGATCTCATTCCTCTTATGATTCTAATGGTGTATCTGGATATTTCACATCCCCAAACCTATCTTCTTCATCTTTTTTTGCTGCTTCCCTTGCTTCTTCTCAAATTCTTTTGTTATGTCTCACTTGTGATGCCTTAAAATCAGCTGTTGACTTCGCGCTTTCCTCAAAGACCCTCTTAAACCTCTCATCATTAGCATCATCTCATGCGTCTACTAAAACTTCTTTTCCATCATCATTCTGATTTGCCTCTTGTTTAATTCCATCTTCTTCCTCAGCTACTGGTTGCTCATCCTCGGATTCTTCACCTTCATCATATTCTCTCAGCCTATTTACACATTCATCACCATTCTCTACTTCTTTCCCATCATCATGCTCAACATCCCTTTCTTTATCAAATTCACACCTCCTTTATCCTCCCTTTGGCTACTTGGCAAAAAATCAATGGTGTTTAGCGAATGAGCTGAGTAGTCTTGTTCCAAAAACACATCTAGTTCACCACATTCCTTCCTTTCAGCTTGTAGCTCAACCATATCGTCATTCATCGTGTCAAACACATACTTTAGATCCTTCAATTCCTTGTTTGGAAGCTTGTACCAAATCAATACAATTGATGACATAATTTTCTCATTTACAATGAAGGCTTTAAAATTCTCCATCCAATTTCATAAGGCTTCCAAAGCTTCTCCTTACAGCATAGTTCGCCAACATAATGATAAGTTGCATCTGTCTTCACTTCAGTCCCACCGTAATGGATATCGAGTTTTACTCTCGGCTTGAACGTGTAAACAGAGCAACAAGAAAGACTAATATAAACTTCAAAATCAAAATCATCTCAATATCATGAAGCATAACATCTCAGAACAACCAAGAAATTCTCTAAATCATCATCTCGAATACCATTAAAGCTGAAACAATCATACCTCATATCAACTTCAACTCTTCTCGACGAACGAAATATATCACCCTCGTTCTTCTCTGTCTCTTTCGAAATGTAAATAACCCAAATTTTAGCTTTAGATTTGGAGATTTTGTTTATCAATTTCCACCTTTAAATGAAAACCTCTTTTTAATTCAAAACGTTGTCGTTTTAACTAAGCAAAAAAAACACTGTTTTGTCAATGTCGGAGTTGACTAAACCCGTTTATGGAGTTAATTGTTCCGTTAATGAAAATGGCGGTGTGAAAAAATATTACCAAGTTGAAGTTTTGAATTACTAAATTTGTCCACTTGAAGGTGTTGCTAGTTGAAAGCCTTACAAGTTTAAAGTGTCAATGGTTGTCATTTTGAGGGGTTTTTATGTAATTTTCCCTATTTTAAAATATTGGTTTAGATTAAAACCTAAATAAATTGATATATTTGATTAGACAAAAACTATGAAATAGTCTTAATGAATCTTGATGTATTCTTCAGTGTAGTGTTTTATCTTCAGGTTTCATGTTCATCCATTGAGAATTATTATTATTATGCTTTATCATCTTCGAATTCAAAAAAGATCATCTGCAACGATAATATCACGTAGTCTTTTATGAATAAACAAACAAGAAAAAAAAAAGAGAGGTAAGAGATGGGTTTTTTAATAACATCATTTAACAAATTAAAAGACTCAAATGCCACATGTTAACTATTTGTTGGCTCTATTTACAAAAGTAAATAAATGAAATTCTAAAATTAAAATAATATTGCTAAGAGACTTATGTAGTTTTTCAATGATGCAGATGTCCTAGCTTGCTTACATATCACACATACTATTTATAAATGCTTTTATATTTATGTAAAACTATACTTTTAATTGAATAGATTACTATTTATAAATATGTTTATGCCACTAAATTTATCAAAACTTAACAATGGTCAAATTATGGAAATCCCTTTATTCTAATAGTTTGACTAAAACATTCATTAATTCTTCTATACCACGAGATCTGAATACAAATTATGCAGATTATGAAAAAATGTTACAAGAGAACTTTGATTTCATAGGGTGGCCCGGAGTGGTTTTAGAATCGTCTATGTGATATTTTTCATCATTAGTATAATTAACCAGACGGTTAAAAAACATTAATCAGCAGATTTTTTGGACTGTTCGAAACTTAGACCATGATTATCGGTAAAACCCCAAATGGGGTCCTTAAGAATTTCTTTTTTTTTTCCTTTTTTTCGAAAAAAAAATTAAAAAATAAATCGATCGCGGACCGCTACGTGTCGGTGGGGCATGCAAACAGTGCAAAAACTACCCAAAGACCTATCCTTATTTCATGATTTAAGAGACTGATTTTTAAAATTTTTGTGGGATCCACGCGTCAGTGGAGCCCATAAACAATTCAAAAACCGCTTTTAGAAACCAGCAATATTTATGCTTTCACATAGAAAAAGAAGTTTTTTTAAAGGTAAAACAATAGTTAAAGAGCCCAACAAGAAAAACGCCCAACAAGACAAAGGAATAGTTAAAGAGCCCAACATAAAAAAATTCTTTGTACGCTAGGTAGGACGTACCTGATCGATACTTCGTCTAATGTATACAATAATTTGGTTTCGAATTGATTACAACACCTTATCATATTCATCAAAACCATGAGTTCAGAATTTTTAGTACTAGTCACGTGGACAGTTGTTTTAACGGAAATTAATTTGTGAAACAAATCAACGTTAGAGCATTTCCACTCACAAAAAGAATCAATTTATCAACAAAATATGACTTCCTCCGTTCTACCTTTCCACTCACAAATAAGACATGTATTAAATTGATTATTTTTGAGTGGGCTGAATTAGACATGTATTGATTTTTATACATGTATATGTTTCATTCAATTTGTGAATTGTCTTTGCCTTTGGCGTACGTATAAGCAAAAGGACAATAAGACAACAGGACAATGAGTCAATGACACAACACAAGACTACGTGCATTATGCATACTTACGTGAAAGGTACATTTAACGACTTTTTTTTTTTTTGTAAAAGGGCTTTTAACGATGTTTTGTTGACTCTTTAAACTCATCTACCCATCTAGACCACTTCGATCGATCACTAATCGATTCTATGTACTAAATAAATCCAATACAGGTCTGATGATACTACCACAAGCAAAATTTTGATAAAAAGTTTGGTTGGTTTTATAATTTACGATAGAATCAAATAGAGGGGCTGGTGCTGACAATATTATTCAATGCTAATTTAATAAAGTGGACCACACAAAATGGACTGTTCGATCACTGTTTTTAAATAATAGTAGGCTCTGTTCCACGCAATTAATATTTATTTTATTTTTTCTTCACATATTTCTTCTTTATATCCGAAGTTTGAAGAATTTATTTATCTTCATATATATCTACCCTTCATATATATATCTACCCTTCATATATATATATCTACCCCTTGTTATGTATTACTCCCTCTGTTTTTTAAAGATGAATGTTCTAGGATTTTCACATTTATTAAGAAACCATATTAAAACTTAGTTATTAATGCATAGTTTTTTGTAACTTTATATTTCTTATATTTTTAAACCAATAGGATTAAAAGAAATGTAATTAATATTTTTGAAACATACAATTTTTCATTATTAGTTGACAAAATATGCTTTGAAAACATGAAAAATACATATTTTGGAAACAAAATATTTCTTTAGAACATCCATCTTTAAAAAACAGAGGGAGTACTAAATAATTGTTCTCTTGCTGGTTTTTTTTTTTTTTTTTTTGAAACATTTCAGTTGTTCTCTTCGCTGGTTATGGTTAATGTGCAACAAATAACGGTTTATTTAAAGCACTTTCATTGCTACTATGAAAAAAATTCTCAAAACTATTAAAATACAAATTTAATTAAATATTATATGGATTCTTAAAAATTGCATCTTATATTTAGTTATCATCTATATTTTTAATTTTGAAATTCTGTTTTTTGCTAATAATAAATGTGCTTTTATAATATTTTCTATATAGTTTTCAAACTTTTTTTAATATTAAATTATAAGATACTTTGAAGTACATTTTCATGATTTTGATATATTAATAAATACTTCGTATATATACACTTAATTTGAACAATTCATGTTGAAAACTGTTCGTTATAAATGTTTTTAGTTATCTAGGAATTATCTTTAGTCCAATTTATTATCATAAAACTAAAATTGCCCTTTTGAGGGGGGATTATAAATAGGCTAAAATAAAAAAAAAAATCATTATTGTTGAGTTCATACTAAGTTATAAAAAATTACTATATTAATAGTTTAAGATAATCTAAGTATGTAAACGATACATGGTTTAATAGAGAGTAGTAATACACTCAGATCTCAAATTTGAGGTTAAGCAAATCTTAAAAAATAAAATAGTTTTGAACATGTTCTAAGAGACCACTGCTAATGTGCTAAGAGTTATTATTTGAATTTTACCCAATAAAATATATCACATGTAAAATTAATTCGTTTATTTATAGTCTATTTTAAATATTAGGAACTGGATCTTTAAATATTTTAGATTATAATTTCATTGCTTTAAATATTTATATAGTAAAATTATAATTTATAAAAAAATATTTATAAGAATTGAGAAGCATTCACGAAAAGCACAATGCACAAATAGCACTAGGTGACAGATTCATAGAAAGAAAACAATAATAGGTCAACTATTTAGAAAATTACCGAAAACATATGTAACATATAATCTAAGTCAGTGTTATCATGCGCTTAAATGTGGCTGACATTAGTCTGAGAACCTTTAACATATTATTGGTTGTATATATATTTTTTTGGAATCAAATTATTGGTTGTCTATATATTATTTTCTATTTTACTTCAAAATACATTGTAGTTATAAATTAAACGATAAAATATTTGGCCGTACAATAAAATAAAAGAAAATAAACGAAGTCTTCTTACTCCTTTTTTCGACGTTCAGACACGACAAGTAATCCTAGTTAGCGGTGATGATTTTGGTAGACGAGAAGCTTTAATTACAAACTTACTAGTACTATATAATTATGAAAAAAATAACTTCTTGGTTTCTTCTATAGTATTAAATATCTCATTTCAATGCCCTTTTGTCAAACTTCATACATAGACATTCACTTAACTTCATTTGATTCTCTTCACAACTCTAGGTAGTCCTCAACGTTGTCTTTGATCCAAGTTTCAGTCTTTCATGATAACCTTAATTGTCTTACTTGCATGGAACTGTTATTGACTCGTACACATATAAATACAATAAAATAAAAAAATCGCAACAAAACTGAAAGTGGACAACTAATTAATTAGCAGTTACAAACTTCATACATAGACATTCACTTAACTTCATTTGATTCTTCATGGTCGTCGGTGGTTTTCTGCTTCGATTTAGGATGTCAATCAATTCGGGTTGGTGTCTCTCGGTTCTAGTCGGTGTCGACAAGCGCTAGGTTCCCCTTTCCTTAGTCTCAGCGTGTTCCGGTGGGTCTCTTTACCACGGTGGCGAGTCTTGTGTTTGAATATGCAGGTGTGATGGACTGATGGTGCTCGAGCTCTGTTCCGACTCGTGATGCCCTTGTAAAAGGTTTAAACGGCGGTTGTCTATGCTTCCTGAGTGGCCACTTGCAATGCCTCCTCACTTCTGATCTTCTCTTCTTAGATCCCTGGCTTGTTTTGATCTTCAGAAAGCGATGGTCTTTGTTTGATGAGTGACATGTTCTTGATTGTCTTGCCGGCATTTTAATCGGTTAATAGCAGCACATGTTTTAGTTCGTCGGTTCTCGATGGCTTCTGGCGCAGTAGCGGTTCTCGTGTCTTTGACCGCTTGTTTTCGCGCTTGGTCTTTGCCCACATCCCAGCGCCTCATAGGCTCACTTGAGCTTTTTTGGTGGTGAGCGTGACAAATTTTGTGCAGGTTTGGGGCTTCGGGTCAGGAAATGCGGAGTTTACAGTCTCAATTTGCCCGGATCAGCATTTTGTACAGGTTGGCTCCGAGTTAAATAAATGCTCGGTTTGGTTGAATCAGGTGTGTATGACCTCTGCTGGAGCTTTATATTAGTGTGGGCAGTGCTATCGAAGTCCTCCACAAGCTGTTCTCGGCTGAGCTTTATCTTTAAGAACATATCATCAGGGAGGCCAAAATTACCGGATTCCGGCTCTCAGATTAATTGTGGCTCCTCTTTTTGCGGCAAGCGGGGTGCTGATTTAGTCGAGCTCCTGGACAGGGGTTTCAGTTTGTAGTGTTTGCCCCTGCTAAGGCTAGTTCGAGTATGTGTTTAGTTTTTTTTTTTCATCTGCTCCTTGTTTCTTCTGTATTTTTGTCAAAAATCTAAAACTTGGTAATAATATATTTACATATTTACTATAAAAAAAATTGTTTCAAAAAGATATATGTTTTCATTTTCAATGCATAAATTAATTGTAAATTATAAACTTCAAAAAACATAATGGTGTTTATAAAGATTTTATTAGTTAAAAATTGGGGAAATAGTTGATAATTGAAAATAATGTATCGGTAATTAAAATCTGATATGTTTTTCTAATAAGTATGAAAAACCTAAAACATTCACTTTACTTCATTTGATTCTCTTCACAACTCTAGGTAGTCCTCAACGTTGTCTTTGATCCAAGTTTCAGTCTTCCATGATAACCTTAATTGTCTTACTTGCATGAAACTGTTATTGACTCGTACACATATAAATACAATAAAATAAAAAATTCGCAACAAAACTGAAAGTGGACAACTAATTAATCAGCAGTTACAAATTATAGCGAAACGTTATACTTCTTAAGATTCCAAAATGATGTAGAATATATTCAGAAAACATCACGTTCAAAAAGTATAATACTTCCTCGGTTTTATAAAAAATGTTATTTTGACATTTTTCACATATATTAAAAAAATGATTAAAATTTTTATTAATTACATATATTCAGCCAATTGTGTTTTAGATAAATGAAATTATTTATAAAATTAATATATTTATAATTAATATTAAGTTGAAAATTGTATTAAAATTCTACTGTAACACATTTTTTGTAACAAGAAAAAACTTTTAAAATGAAATTTAATATAAAACATAAGGAATAATATATTATAAAAACATATATTTTTTTTTTGTTTTTTTTTTCAAAAAAAAAACATCAATAAAATCGGAAATGCAAGCTTGTTTGTCTGTTTTGCCGGGAGCTCATCGAGGCCATAACCTCAACTTCCGTGTCCTTCTTCGTGTTTCGCCATAAAAAAATTGTTCCTGAATTTACAGTTTCTTGTGAATTTACTGCACTCACTCATAGCAATTAACCACTGCTTGTCGTATGGTTGGCAAAAACAGGTTTAGGTTGGATTTTATTAATTGGTACTTTTATTTGTTTATTTGTATTGTGTTTATGACTCAAAATTTTTTTTAATATACCCGGTCCATATTTATAACAGTTATGTTTTAGATTTTGTTTATGTATTGAGATTAATTTTTTGGAATTTTATTAATGCTCTTTGCTTTAAAACTAAAACATAAATAAAAATATATAAATATCAGTGACAATTTAGTGGGAAGTAAATAAAATTTTTAAACAAATATAAGCAAAACTAAAAATTAATAGATAAAATTTTTATTAATATGTTTGTAAATAATGAAACAAAAATTTTGAATACGCAGGGAATATATTTTCACTGTTAAGTTTTATTCATATTTTATGGTGAGATTTCTATCATGTTTTTTTTTTCAAAATAGTGGTTCTTTGTCTATCCTCTTTTAAACTAGTTATTATTCTATAAAACTATAATTGTTATAAATAATTTATTAGTTAACCACACATGAGCGGTATAATGGTAGAAGAATCCAGAAAAGTTAAAAGATTCAGTTTCAAAACAACTCCATGAAACTAAACATGTGTGGTCATGCGATATGGATATCTAATTTTTATTGCGAGTAACCAAATTTATATAACGCTGGTAGACAGGTTTCCAGGAGATTACTTGGTTAGATCTCTATCCGCCAGACACCTTGACTATTAAATAATTGGTTAATATGATCAATAGCCAAAATGTAAATAGAAATTAAGTATATGACACTGATTTTGACATATTTAACAAATTAGCATTTACATCATTTATGAACCGGTTATACCCCTTTCATCAGCAGGTATCCGGTTATCAAAGGTGAAAAAAGACGAAGTCTACAAAGAAAGATATTTAGTGAGCATTATTCATAATATAAAGGCACACAAAGCTATCCACGTAACATTTTTAGTTACTGCATACGATTATAGGTGATGGAACTGATGGTGCCAACTTAGATGATGACTGGAACGAGTTTGGGATGTCTGAGAAGCTATTGATTGTGCCTGAAATGAACCGAAAAGTACAAACACATGACTTAAAAGTTCATGAATGTGATGTTCCATACCGCTGACATAGTATAGGACTACTTGGTCCCAAAACTATTCCACTTGAAACCGGTGGAATAGAAATTAGCGAACATGAGTATACTATTTACTGCTAAATCTTTTTAGTGGAGCGCATGATGAGGGAAATAACAACTTTTATCACCAAAATAGTATTTGTGATGGAGAGGATGATATCATATCATCGAAATAGTATACGATTTTAACCCCACCTACAATCACTAAACTCTAAACTCTAATCACTAAATCTTAAACCCAAATATAAATCCTAAACCCAAATCTTAAATAGTACATATTGGTAAAATTATGAAGTATCTATATTGACCCAACTTCAACTCCTACCTTTCAAATACTAAACCCTAAACTCTAATCACTAAACCCTAAACCTAAATATAAACCCTAAACCCAAATCTTAAAATCTTAAAAATACATAATAATATATAATATTAAACTGTATTATGTAATATTAAACTATACAATATATATCATTCATTGTAATATTCTACTTTAAATGTAAAATAAGCATTATAAATAGAATAATAGAAATTTGTGTGAAATTTACATTTGTATGGTGTGGTTAACTAAATGCTAAAATCTGAGTTTGCAAATGTTTAGTTTTAATCAATATACATGTACCAAGATTCATATCAATGATACAACAACAAGACATAATTCATGCTTATGTACTGTAGAATAACATTTCTATTTTACGTCCGTCAAATATAATAGAAAAAAGAAACAAATAGTACATTACAACAGAAAAGAGATGAAAATTCTATGGGTGGCGAGCTTGAAGAAGAGAAGTCAGTGACGACACACAAAAAAATGTATGAGACCCAACCTCCAATACTTTCTCAAATCTGCAAAAGTTTCCAATTAACACAATATAAATATGACAATTGAATTCATTCTATGTGAAACAGTATAGTAACACAAGTTCTATGGGCAACCATACAAGTACTTAATGATATGTATAATTTATAAAAAATGATAGAATAGTGTAGAATGTATGTTGCCCTATTCTATGTGAATGCATGTCATAGAAACGAACTCATTGTTAAACATATTCGAAAATCAAAAGCTATTCCCAGAGCATGACAAGCGATTTTATTCAATATGAAATAACATAGAAGAACATACTATTCTATAGACATTTTAAATAGCTTTACTATGTACTAATTAAGTAACATGAGAAGCAAAACTAACAAACAAGTAGATTTTACATCGGAACACCATCAAAAAAAGAAAAACAATTTCTGAGTCAATCGAAACTTACAGTAGGAGAAATGGCTTGTTACTCACAGGGTATCCTCTCACTCGTGACGCCAACCCTGTTAGTTGGTTTGTATACTCAGCCAATTTCAGAATCCGAGTGCGGTAAGGGACCGCATGGGCATAATTGTTCGAACGAATGGTGGCTTTGTGAAGCAACGCCGTAAATAGAGATGGTGGTACAAATCTGGGAAGATGACTATTCACATTCTATAAAGTTATCAAGATAGAGTAAATATGAAATGGTGAGTGACTTTCAAAGTGCCACTATAGTTACCTTTCCCTGTTATTATTATTTATTTATTTATTTTTATTTACGGGTTTCACCGGTTACATGTTAAGGTAGTATAGCAATGTTATGTATAAGAGGCACGTTGTATAAGGTGATATAGGGTTTTTGGTTATACATTGAATTATAGTTTGTTTGAATGTTATACAATTAAATTTCACTTAAATAATAATAATAATATCTTAGTCATTCATATAATAAAATTAAGAAACCATACTATAGCTTCTAAATACAGTTAAACGTCAAATCTAACTTTTATACTATGTGAATAAAAGACAGTTATCCATGGTATTGTTTTCATTCCATGTTATATTTTATGCATAATGTCTAGAATACGCATAAATCAACTGATAGTGGTTAAACATGTTCATATTTTATGTATATAATTTTTTTTCTTTTGTTAAAAATGTATATAAATATAGCTACTGTAATTCTTCTATACATTAGTTTAGTATTTTATCACTTTATAAAATATATAGTACAAAGATAGAAACTATATATATAAATTCTCTTAACAAAAGAAAAAAAAAAAAAAAAAAAAAGAAAGGGGGGTTTACTGCTTG
>NC_027756.1:11882862-11933997 GCF_000695525.1 Brassica oleracea var. oleracea | reverse complement strand
AAAAAAAAAAAAAAAAAAAAAAAAAAAAAGAGAGCGGTGTTTACTGCTTGGAACACAATATTCAACCACAGGGTAGGTACACACTACTTTTGTTTTCCACTCATTTTCAAAACTATTTTAAAAAAATCCTCGTAAATTTCTGAATTGTGTGATACTACTCAGCGTATATTCACCTAACCTAAGTATCCATAAAGAGATTCGGACAGTCTTTTTCTGTCGACTTAAAGCTCAATTCCGCCACAACAATAGTAACTTCAAAAAACAAAATACTAGTAGTATTTAATTCTTGTTAATATTTTTCTCATATATAGAAGGTTCAAATTAAATATCATGGGTATTGCCGTCTCCTTCCTTCCCCAAACCGAACCAGTGTCATGTAAAAATCACTAACTCATAAGTCGCAAGTCATCACCTGAAAATCCATTCTGCTTCTTATATTTTCTTAACAAGAGTCTGATTATTATTTTTGTGTGGATGCTACAGAGATGAATAAAAAATGGCTACTGGAGAAAACAGAACCGTGCAGGAAAATCTAAAGAAACACCTCGCAGTTTCAGTTCGAAACATTCAATGGAGTTATGGAATATTTTGGTCTATCTCTGCTTCTCAACCAGGGTACATCTCTTAATCTTTACGCTTTTTCTTTAAAGTAAAAGTTTTATTTATTTATTTCATCTGTATTTTTTGTGGGTTACTACTATAAATAGAGTGCTGGAATGGGGAGATGGATACTACAATGGAGACATTAAGACGAGGAAGACGATTCAAGCAGTGGAAGTCAAAGCTGACCAGTTGGGTCTTGAGAGAAGCGAGCAGCTTAGAGAGCTTTATGAATCTCTCTCGGTTGCGGAATCCTCAGCCTCCGGTGGCTCTCAGGTCAGTAGACGAGCTTCCGCTACCGCTCTCTCTCCGGAAGATCTCACCGACACCGAGTGGTACTACCTAGTATGCATGTCTTTCGTCTTCAACATTGGTGAAGGGTAATTCCATCTTTTCTGCAATCCATCCCTACTCCCACTAAAAGAAATATGTTAAAAAAAAATGTAATTATGTATAGTTAAAAACTAATATAAAATTTTAACATATGTTGGGTGGATGTAAGAGCATCTTTAACTCAATTTTTTTTTTTCTGATTTAAAAAAAAAAATTAAAAACTAACCAATCGTAGATCGCTACGTGTCAGTGGGATCCACGAACGGTGCAAGAACCAAACTCTTGGAAAAGGGGTTTAAAAGCCGACTCTTAAGTTTTTTTTTGGAGATAATCATGCTCTACACTACTACTATGCTTCTAGATTGGTTCTAAGAAAAACTATATTTCAAGATTTGTCATTTCTGTTAAAAGTCGCAAACATTTAATGTTTATTTTTGTCAACCTCAAACATTTAATATTAAAATAAAGAGTATTTGATTTTGTCTACTAAAAATTAAAAAGGACAAAAAAAAAATTTTGTATCGTGTCTCTCTTTCAATTATCATCTTCCATGGGAGTATTCCTCCCACATTGGAAGAGTTTGATTGTTACAAACACAATCCTTAGAGTACATGTTTGTGTGTTTAAAAATTGTTACCCTTTAATAATAAACTCAATACGGTTCATAAACTATAATGGAAACTCGAAAACAAAACACCAATTTCGTAAAAAAAAAAAAAAAAAAAAAAAAAAAAAAAAAAAAAAAAAAAAACACCAATTTCGTTCCTAGGCATGGATAGGGGTAGGCGTTCGGATACCCATTCGGGTTCGGTTCGGATCTATTCGAGTTTCAAGTTTTCGGGTTTAAAGATTTCACCTCTATTCGGGTATTTCTAAATTTCGGTTCGGATTCGCTTTGGATCTTTGCGGATTCGGTTCGGATTCGGATAACCCATTTAAATTAGTTTAAAACTTTTAATACTCATTATATACTTAAAATTTCTCAAAATCTAAAACAAAATAATATATTACATATAAATTTGTATAATATATGTCAAAATACCTAAAATTAACCTATACATTGGTTTAATTTGAATATTTGGATTAAAAATCAATATATATTTCAAGTATTTTGGTGTTTTGAATATATTTGAGCTATTTTAGACATTTACTTTTACTTATTTATGTATATTTGCAAATATTTTAGATAAATTAAAAGTATCTTATATATTTTGGATTGTTTAATTTATATTAAATCTAAAAATAAGTAATATATTTAGGTATATAAATCTATTTCGGTTACATTCGGTACCCGAGATACTTCGGTTTGGGTCGGGTTCGGTTTTGGTTCTTTAGATACCAAAATTTTGAACCCGTTCGGATGTTTAATCAATTTCGGTTCGGGTTCGGTACTATTTTTTCGGACCGGATTTGGTTCGGTTCTTCAGATCCGGATTTTTTGCCCAGTCCTAGGCATGGGCGTTCAGATATCCGTTTGGATTCGGACCGGGTATTCGGGTTTTTGGATATTTCTTCATAGAGATCTAGAATCCGTTCAGATATTTTTACATATCAAATTGGATTCAGATATTTTTAGTTATGGTTCACTTATTTCGGGCCGAGTTCAGATATTTTAGATTTTGAAAAACAAATTCAAATTCTTTATTGCTAAAGTTTCTTGTACCTAAAATTTTACAATTAACTTAACTAATTTTTATATTTTTAATAGGTTGGATGATTTATAAGTTTGGAAACAAACTTTGAAAAAAAAAATACTAATCTATTTGTTGTTTTGAGAATTTAGATGCAACTTTTGTTGATGTATGAAACAGGAACTTTGACATGCATTTTAAGTGAACAACAAACCACTTTGTCTGCAAACTATATGTATATTATCTGATCTTAAACCATATACAAATCAATATAAATCTTTTGAATAAAATGAGAGAAGTAAACTAAGAATATAAGGTTAAATATATATATGTTTGGTTATTTTCGAATATTTGTTCGAGTTCGGATATCCAATCTCTCATAGCTCAATATCCGTTAGGCTCTTTTGCTACGTCGATTCAAATTTTTCGGATCGAATTCGAGTTCATATATCGGATAAAATGTCTAGACCTATTAGTTTGTTTCATAAAAGTTAATTCCGTCTTTTACTAATGTAGAATTGCCTGTAGAATTACCGGAGGAGCATTAGGGAACGGAGAACCAATATGGCTATGTAACGCTCATACCGCCGACAGCAAAGTCTTCACTCGCTCTCTTCTCGCTAAAGTAAGTTTTTGAGTACTTTTTTTTGCGATTGGAAACGCCAACGCTATACTGAAAACGTTCATTTTCATGTGGCGTTTTTGCTCTTTAAAGAGTGCTTCGCTTCTGACAGTAGTTTGCTTCCCATTTCTTGGAGGAGTCCTTGAGATCGGCACAACCGAACATGTAAACCAATAATTTTATTTACATTTTTCTAAAAAAATGTTTAATTGTAATTTATAAAAGTTCAAATAGATATTTATTTTTTTATTTTGGTAAATTAATATAGATTACAGAGGACTTGAACGTGATTCAATGCGTGAAGACATTATTCCTGGAGGCTCATCCTTATGGAACTATATCAACGAGATCTGATTATCAAGAAATATTTGATCCTTTAAACAGCGATAAGTACATTCCAACGTTTGGAACTGAAGCTTTTCCGACAACTTCTACAAGCGTGTTTGAACAAGAACTAGAGGATCATGATTCGTTCATCAACGGTGGTGGTGCGTCTCAGGTACAAAGCTGGCAGTTTGTGGGTGAAGAACTCAATAACTGCGTTCACCAACCGGTTAATTCTAGCGATTGCGTTTCCCAGACGTTTGTTGGAGGAACAACCGGGAGAGTTTCTTGTAATCCAAGAAAGAGCAGGCCTCAACGGTTAGGTCAAATCCAAGAACAGAGTAACCGTTTGAATATGGACGATGATGTTCATTACCAAGGGGTGATCTCGACAATATTCAAAACAACGCATCAGCTAGTTCTTGGACCGCAATTTCAGAACTTTGATAAGCGGTCAAGTTTCACGCAGTGGAGGCGGTTGCCATTATCAGCAAAAACATTGGGAGAGAAGTCGCAAAACATGTTAAAGAAGATTGTTTTTGAGGTTCCTCGGATGCACCAGAAGGAGTTGTTACCAGACACACCTGAAGATAACATGTTTAAGGTTGGGGATGAAACCGGGAACCATGCCTTGTCCGAGAGGAAATGCCGAGAGAAGTTGAATGATCGGTTCATGACGTTGAGATCAATCATTCCTTTGATTAGTAAGGTAACCCTAATCCAACACTTTTGCTTTAATAGTGTTTTGTATTTAACTCTAACGACAAAAATTAACTAATCTGGTTCTGAAATTTTGGCAGACTATAATCGATTTAGTAAGAATTTATATAACTTTTTTTTATAACTTTAAATCATTTCTAAAATTTTGGGACATAGACTCTAACATGTTTTGCATGTGCATGTTATAAAATATTATGTTTTCAAGGAAGTAATCTTATCTCTTGTGGTTTTTAGATCGATAAAGTGTCGATTCTTGATGATACGATTGATTATCTTCAAGAACTGCAAAGACGGGTTCAAGAATTGGAATCTTGCAGAGAATATACCGATACAGAGATGCAAATGCCTATGAAGAGGAAGAAACCGGAGGATGAAGATGAGAGAGCATCGGCTAATTGTTTGAACACCAAGAGGAAGGAGAGTGATGTGAACGTAGGAGAAGATGAACCAGCTGATACCGGTTATGCTGGTTTAACTGATAATCTAAGGATCGGTTCGTTTGGCAATGAGGTGGTTATTGAGCTTAGATGTGCTTGGAGAGAAGGTATACTGCTTGAGATAATGGATGTGATTAGTCATCTCAATTTGGATTCTCACTCGGTACAGTCCTCGACTGGGGACGGTTTACTCTGCCTAACTGTCAATTGCAAGGTACAATCACTAACACAAGCTTAATTAATTTATGTTACTTAACCGGAATATGTGTAAACCGAAATTTATATGTATATGGTTCAATGTTGGTTGCAGCATAAAGGGACAAATATCGCCACAGCAGGAATGATCCAAGAGGCACTTCAAAGAGTTGCATGGATATGTTAAAGACCTCACATTTTAGATTGACAGAATTAGCTTTTGTTTCGGTTTCGTTTTCCAATCTTATGAACTCAGTGATTCAAACCGGATTTTGTGATTTTGAATTTTTCGAAGATCCTTTTGAATTCTTGTAAAATTGAATTCGTTTTGGTTCATAACGTAGACAAATATGAGGTTCTTACTTCACAATACTATGAAACTAAATTATGAAAATAAAACCCTAATGGGAAAATATACTAATGAAGTTTGCTGAACAAGTAAAGGTAACATTTGCAAATTAAAAAAAAGAAATAAAAAATGCATATTTTTAACTAGTTTGAAGTTCGACCAAACAAGAGTTTATACTAAAATCTAAATAGATAGAAGATTAGTTCCATCTCGATATTCTTTTGGTACTTTATTTTTTTGGAAAAACAATGTTTTAAAATATATTTAGGAAATATAAAGATAGATTGCTGGTCAAAAGCTGCTAGAAAAGTGTTTGTCCACAAAATACAATGCCTTATTAAAAAAGAAGTAATGTCATTTCAAATAATTGCATCTAACTCCACTGAGAAATTGAATATGCGTTAACATGCACTTTTTCCATAAAATGACGGAAGAAAATCTAAGCACAAGAACAGGGGCGGATGCAGGAATCTTGTAATTGGGGGCAGGGGTGTCAAAATAAGCTATAGCTCATGATCTGGTTCAGTTCAGTTCTTTTTTTCATGAGCACGATTTCTATATTTTAAGTTCATTTAATAAATGAGTTTAATGATCGAGCTTAAATTAGATCATGAGTTATATGAACGATCTTTGATGAACATGAGCTGATTCATGAGCTTGTTCATTTTATACTTACAATAATATATAATATATTTTATATATATTATATTTGGATTTGGATAATTTCTATTTTTATGTAAAAAAAAAAGATAATTTCTATATTTATCATATTTATCTTCTAAAATTAAAATGTCAAACCAAATCTTCTTAAAAGATAATATCTATATTAATCATTTTTATCTTCTAAAATTAAAATGTAAAACATACATATAAGACATTGAAAATGAATTGGCTCAAGACTCTCACGAAGGATAGGGATTTGGATCATTGGTTTTGCTTTAATTTAATTTATATTAGGTGTTGTTTTTTTATTTTTGTCATGTGTTGGTTTTTATTTAATATTTAATATTTATGTTTTGGATTATTTAATATTTAAATTTTGAACAATATTATAGAAGTTATTCTATCACTATTTTATTTTATTATAATTATTTTTATTTAGATCACGAGTTAGCTCATTTAAGTCACGATCTAGATGATCTGAGTTCGAGTTTACATATTGAAGCTCGTATAATAAATGAGCTGAGCTGAGCTAGCTCATGAAAGAGCCGAACTCACTATGAGCTGAGCTTAGTTGAGCGAGCTAGCTCATTTTGACACCCCTAATTGGAGGCAAAATACAAAAAAATCCCAAAACATATAGGGTTGGGGGCACCTTTTCCTTTTATTCACCAAAAGCTAAGAACAAGTAACCAAATATATTTAAATTATATAAGAATATTAGAAACCAGTAGGGGCACATGACCCCGTACCGTCAGGCCTCTGTCCGCCCCTGCACAAGAAATTGGATTGTATTTGGATTTCATATGGTAGCATCAAATTATAATCTTTCTAGTTAGAGGTTAATTTATTCAAAAATACAGAATGAGGCGTTTGAAAATTGCTTTAAACAATTTCTTGATTTTGAACAAAATAATAGTGGCATTTTTTTCATGAGATTTGTTGGCATGATATATCGATGGCTTTTAACATGATCCATCAGTTGGTGAAGTTGAGGTTTTGTATTGATGGTTGCAGAACCGGAAATGAGAATTTCGGAATCCTATTCAAAATAAAGATAATTTTACTATTCGAAAAGGTCTATAAAAATAATCATAGAACAAAAAAAAAGAACAATCTAAACATATTTATCTTCAAAATATAGTACAATAGTATTCTGAAAACTCACAACAATAGTTCTAACGATTCTGAAAAATAACTCTTCTTGCGGGTTTTCCAGCAAAATCATTCCTCAGATCTTCATGATTGAAATTTCGAATCAAAGATTTTTCAATCGATAAAATAGCCTATCTATTCAACCCTCATGTGACATAGTAGATCGTAGATAAGACTTTATCAACTTTAACTTAGAAAAACATATTTTAGCTGAAGTGGCTGAAACATGAATGGTGAGCATTATCCTATAAGCACTCCATTTATTCGCATAGCTATCCTTCATTATCTTCAAATAATCCAGTACTTCTATATTATTCTTGAAAGCTTTTGGCAAAACTTTTCTAAATTTTGATTTCCATGAACAAATGATTCCCATCAATATCAGAATTTGCTCCATGCTTAAGAAAAGCTTCAAGGTTAGAACATTTTTTGGGTTTTTGTTCGGTCTACAAAATGATTCCCATCAATATCAGAATTTGTTCTAACCTTGTTTGGAAAGAAACAAGAGCTTGATTAATCATTTTGATAAAATAATTGATTCTGAATTCATCCTCCAAACTTAGAACTTGACAAACAACATCACCTTTGTCTCGCTCTTCATCAAAATGAGTTTTCCTTCTAATAAGACACCTGTTCTTTTTGTTAAACGCGGGTTTAGTATCCATAGCAATTGCAATTTTGAGGCTTCAGCTTTTGCTTCTCTAAATCATGTTTCTCTATACTTTTGGAAAAAAAAGAAACCAACCCCTTTTAGTTGAGCAATGGAATGATCGAGATTCTTCAGACTATAGCATCTTGCTTAAAATACTCTGGGCCGACTTAGATAGGGGGGTGAGCGGTGCGATCGCTCTGGGCTCAATCCATTGTCCCCCTATTTCTTAATAGATAAGGGGCCGATTTTTTTAAAAAAAATACATGTATTTTTATATTAAAAATAAGAAAATGGGCCCAAATTTTTTTATATGAAAATATTTTTTTTATTTCCATAGATTTATTTTTAAAAATACTTCTGGTATTTTGAAAAAAAAAACATATATCTATCAGATTTTTTAAAGAAACTAATAGTTTAGAAATTAAAATTGTTTTTTGCCCCAGGGACCATGACAACATTGAGCCGGCCCTGAAAATACTAACAACAATAGAATATCATACCACATAATCATACCAAACAAAAACTCAAACCTTCCAATTCCTTGTGTTTAACTTATGGCAAGACATTCAGCATCACTCCCCTCTCCCGGATCATCACTGTTTTCTACCAAGGCATCTCTAATTTCTAGAGCTTCAAAATATATTTCCTTAACCCTTTCAAAGTGACTTTCCCAACGCGTATCTGATAGTGGTTTAAGCGTAAAACCTCCCACCATTTTTCTGTACATCTCCCACCTAGTCGAAGAAGGTGAAAAAAACCGTATAAACGTGGTATAATCCCAGAGAAAGAGATCACTTTATCCAAAGATTTAGCAATATCACAAACAGCCATAATCAGATTATGTCAACCACATGGTGTATAAAACGCTATTGGATTGATATCCAACAATCTCTTCTGCACTACTTTGTTTTTTTCCTTTCACGTTGAATCCATTGTCATAACCTTGTCCTCTGACATCATTAATATCCAAATTTAGACCAATCAATGACATCATTTTCCCGATTTATCCTCAACTTCGAGATAAGAAAAAATCTTCATTCTGAATTGGATTCACTAATATTTTCACACATCAAATAATGAGAGACATTTGCTCTTTGTGGATAATATATGGAGTACAATCAAGAATAAATGAAAATAATTTTGCCTCTTTAATCTTCTTGATGATCATAAACTTGATTTAAGAACTCACATTCCAAACAACTCATTCTGAATTTTGTAGCTGAGATAATGGTATTGGTTTCTCCTTTGGTAATTCACCTAATGTGCTCCCCCATTACATGATCAATCCACCAATCATCTCAATATTCCCCAGAAAATTTCCACTGTTATCTCGACCAATTTTGTCATTAGATCTCTGAAATGCTATACTCTTAGCCAAATACTTTACCACTGAAAATAATCTGAGTAAAAGCTCTCTCCAATGTTCTTTTTTCTTTTTTCTTTTCTTCTTGGACACACTTATTAATTGTCTGATTCTTTTGCAGCCTCATCTGGAGTTCCATCCACTGGCTCATACACATAATGTGATCATGACTAGTTTCATGTTGGCTCAGCCCTTACTTCAGTATTGTTCCAATCCATAAACTCAATGCTTGCTAGTTTAGTAGTGTCCTTGTAACAGAGTGAACAACTTGCAACTACAAAAAAACAGCAGATATATTGTTGAATAAACTAACCAACGCCTCTGCTGCATATCTCCATTCTTCATGATCCTTTTGTAATGTCTATGAGAAAAGTGTCTACCACTTTTACCTTTTGGAGAAGTATAGTCTTCAAATGGTGGCGAGAGAGAACCTTTCTCACCCAAATAAACTTTTAACTTCTGGTCAAATTTTCTCCAATTTCCAGAATCCATAAGATCAAAAGCTGAATCATCTTCTTTAAAATGCTCATCATCTGTATTTAAATTGACATCTTCATCATCCATCTCAGCATCACAAACTTATAATTCTAGAGAAAAAAGATGGTACTTTCTATAAAGGGGACGCCAGAAGCCAATGAGAACATCCTCCTCTCTTTAAACTCTCCCTCTCTCTCACCACCCTCTATTTTAGAATTTTTTCTTGCCTTCGCTAATATTTCGTTTAGCACTGTAAAAAAACAATCGATAAAAATATAACATCAATCATTAAAATTTGTTTTGATCCTCTAATTGGATGGGTCGAACTGGATTTTTCGTTTTGGCTTGATTGTGTAGTACGTGGGCTAATTAATTGAACGACCTGGTTCATGCAAGTTTTAGATCAATAAATATATTATGAGAAAACTATAGAAAAAAGGTCAAAAATAACACTAAATCAAGTTTATGTTCCCAAACTAGCACTCAAGATCAAAAATCACAAAAATAGCACTTAATGTTTTATCAAAAGTCACAAACTTAAGGTTTAGAGTTAAAGGGTGAGGTTTAGGATTTAGGGTTTAGGCTTTAGGGTTTAGAGTTTAGGGTTTAGATTTTAGAGTTTAGGGTTTAAAGTTTAGGATTTAGGGTTTAGGGTTTGAAGTTTAGGGTTTAGAGTTGAGAAATGAGATTTTGGAGATAAGATTTCAAATTTTGAAAAATAAAAAAATTAAAATTTTCAAATGATAAACTTAGAAAGATGCTATTTTGGTCATTTTAGTCTTTAAATGCTATTTTTATGATATAAACTTAGAAATGTGCTATTTTGGAGATTTGCCCAAAACTATATTCCGCTCATAAGCATCAATTTTAGATGATGACCACGACAATCTTTTTTAAAATGGTCTAAAAATTGTGGATATCCATAAACCAAACAACCCAAATTGATCTGATTCTTTTATTCCCATTCGATCGTTGAAGGAGGCTTTGATGTAATGTCTTGAACCACACGGTTTACTCCTTGAACACTGTTACAGATTTTCCGGGAGACATCATCCAGAAACTTGTGCTCAAAATTGAACCTGTAAAACATCAAGTATTCCTATCAACACAAGTAGCAAAGACCAAACGGATTCTATATGAATCGGTTACAAAGAAAAGTAAGAAGCTTACCAATCTGCAGTCATTCCATCTTGGCTTGTAACTGCGCGAAGAGCAACCACATGAGAATGTGTTCTCTTGTCACCTTGGACTCCAACTGATCTTACAGGCAAGAACACTGCAAAAGCTTGCCAGATCGAATCATAGAGACCCGCGTCTCTGATTGATTGGATGAAGATCTCATCAACCTGAGATAAATCGCGCAAAAAGAACAAGAAAATGAGTTTGGTAAACGGGTAACTGCAGAATATACGTTCCAGCTTCAGGTTTTAAATAAACTTGCCTGACGAAGAACCTCAAGGGCGTTTCCTTGAGTAACATCTCCCAAGACTCTAACTGCGAGCCCTGGACCAGGGAACGGGTGACGCTTCAAGAATCCTACGGGAACATTCAAGATTCTTCCAAGCTCACGGACCTTTATTGCACAAACACACCAAAGAAACGATCAAACAAACGGTAGTAAAACACTTTACAGTTGCAGGAAAGAAGGATTGTTAAGACGCACCTCGTCTTTGAAGAGAAGCTTGAGTGGTTCAATGAGCTTCAGTTTCATGTCTTTAGGGAGACCTCCTACGTTATGATGACTTTTGATGGTGTGTGAATGGGTCCTGTCAGTACCGGGGGGAGGACACGACTCAATCACATCAGGGTACAGAGTCCCTTGAACTAGAAAAGCGGGTTTCTTCCCATGCTTCTTCTCTAACTCATGGGCAAACTGATCAAAAATGTTGATAAACTCCTTTCCGATAATCTTCCTCTTGGTCTCTGGATCCACTACGCCTTTGAGTTGACTCAGAAACTGCTCAGATGCGTCTACACAAGTAACAGGTAGATGCAAGTCTCTCTCAAATGTATCCATCACACGTTCTTGCTCCTTATACCTACAAAAAGGAGCCTTCTCAAATTAATTTAAAAAGGCATTGAAAGTGCATAGCACGACTAAAAATACAAGCTTGTTATCTGACCTCAATAGCCCGTTGTCGACAAAGATGCAATGAAGCCTATCTCCAATAGCCTTGTGAACAAGAGTTGCGGCAACAGTAGAGTCCACACCTCCTGACAAAGCGCAGATGACATGTTCATCAGCTGCAACGGTATTGTTAATCACTTTGATCTCTTCTTCCATCAGATCCTCCATCTTCCAGTCCGCAGATACTCCACACACATCAAAGAGGAAGTGCTTTAGTGTCTCCATTCCTTTTGGTGAATGCGTCACCTGCCAAAATCCAACAGAAAGCTAGAAATTAACAATCTCCACCGCAACCATTTAAAGAACTTCCTTAGCAATAATCCAAAGAATTAGAGACCAGACGACAACACTAATGAACTGGACCAGACACTCAATCAAAAAGTACCAAAATCATCAACAAAAAGTCTTAATAAATGCTCCCAAGTCTCTTGAGAGGCTTTAAGATATGAATAAAATGTGAAAGATACAGACTTTCATCATCCATAAACTAAAAATCCAATAAAAGCCATTTCATTTGCCAGACTCTAACCGATGCTTCACAAGCCACATCACATCCATTTAACTAATCATTAAAAACTCTTCACTTTTTCAGTTTCTTCATAAGTCTAATGAGGTTCATTAACATAAGAGCAGCTAAAGATTCAAACTTTAATGATTCTAATACCTCAGGATGATACTGCAACCCATAAATCCTCCTCCCCCGATTCTCCAAAGCAGCAACAGCACCCTGAGCACTCTGAGCCACAACCTCAAACCCATCAGGAAGCTTCAGAGCCTCATCACCATGACTCATCCAAACCACCTGCTTCTCCCCAACCCTCCCCTTCCCAAAAATCTCACTCTCCCCACCCTTCACCTCAATCTCCATCTTCCCATACTCCTTACTCTCCCCTTCCACAACAACACCCCCAAGCCTCTGCACAATCAGCTGCAACCCGTAGCAAATCCCCAAAACGTGAACACCATTCCCTTCAGCCCACTCGACGAACCCTTCGGGGAAACTCGGCGCGTCGGGCGCGTGGACGGAGTGCGGGCCGCCGGAGAGGATGACGACGCGGGGGTTGTGGCTGGAGATTTGTTTGAGGGAGGAGGTGCCGCTGAGGACGAGGGAGAAGACGTTGAGGGAGCGGATGCGGCGGGTGATGAGGTGGGTGTATTGGGAGCCGAAGTCGAGGATGAGGACTGTGTCGGGCTTCATCGTGGGAGTCTCCATGAGAGAGGAAATGGGGATGTGTTTACGGTTTATGGTGGTGGTGGTGGTGGTGGTGGGGGAGAGGGCTTTGAGTGTAGGGTTTATAAAGAGACAGCAGAGGCAAACTAGGGCTTTTGTCACTCATTAAAATATGTTTTGAATTTTTGTGCCCACTTTTACTAGATTTTGATTTTTTATTAAAATCCTCTGTTATTCATTTCTAAATACCTTTTCGAATCATGTGTTATTGAACATGAGATTTATGTAAAATTATTAAAATCATTTGAAATGTTCTGTTATTCAGTCAACAATTTACGCAACCCATATTAAATCAGGTGTTATTGAACTCAAAACAATTTTTTGAAAAAAAAAAGTTATGAAAAAGATTTTGAGAGAGTTGACATCAATTTGTGGTTAAAAACACTGAAGAAGAAATTCCACCTCTAGCGTAGCATTCAGAGGAGTTCAGAGAATTGAAAGAAAAAAACACTATCTTTAAGAACTTCACAAATATTTGAGAAAATCAATCTTTTTCTTCTTCTTATTCTTTGAATTTTTTGATCTCTGCATTTATCTTCTTCCTCTTGTTCAACGAAATTCACATTGGAATCCATCGAGAAGACATTGTTGAAATATATGAGTTTGTCTCTACCTTTTACAAAAATCTTTGATTTATTATCTTCATATTCTCATGCTCTTTAATTGTCCATATCCTCCGTTTTGTCTACGACTACTACTTGTTCTTCCCAGTGACAGATTTTCTCAGAACGAAGACATCAATTCAGATCTTATTCTTGGTGTGTTGTCATGATATTGTCTCATTTCCTCGCTGATTCTCTCTGACTATGTGCTTGTTGCCTTGATTATACGGTACCTTGTCTAATTCAGAGAGCAGTAAAATTCGCTAGTCTCGTCCTCTTCCTCCCTTGTGACTCATCTGACCCACAAGATCCACCGTACTTGTTCCCTTCTGGACAGAGCTATATGGTTCCTATTGTTGCAGCTTCTCCTCTAAGTTTCTTTGCAATGACCAATGCATGGTTTAACCGGGTCTGTTTTGTATCATTTGGAGTGCAAGTTTCTACTACCCGGTGTAGATTTCAGTCCAGTCCCACTTTCCAGATCGAGCCATGGTTTCTCTTTGCAAGAACCTCTCTTCTCGTCGTCAAGCTTTCAGAAGGTATCTTCTCTGTTTATTCTTGGAACAAGTCATACCTTGTTTTAGGTATTAGTTGTGTCAAGTTGAATCATTTACCTCTGAATGAGGATATTGCCCGAATCTTTTCTTACCTCTGGTTGAGGATGTTACAGATTCTCTTACTTTACCTCAGTATGAGGATCTGACTTTACCTCAGTATGAGGATGTTACACTGATTTATCTTGTTGGCTCTGGTTTGTGGTTTCTATGGTTTTCAGGGATTGATGCTTTTAAAAATGGAGGTTTTGGATGGTTTCTATTGTTTCATATTCTAATATATCCATGGTATGGATGAAGCCCATGACTCTCAAGGCTCTTTTAGTAAAGCATATGTGGTCTCAACCTTTGCAGTCGAAGCTTTGGCGCTGCAGGAAGCCCTTCTTTCAGCATCGTGTGCTGGAACTCTTGAAGCTTCAAGTAATTTCAGACTCTAATGTCTTATTCCCTGCACTCAGGGATGGATTTGAATGGGATTGCAGGTTGTCTCCATTACATCACAAACCTTGCCACTCACTTCACTCCTTTATCATTTAACTTTTATCGGTGCACAGTAGTATGTATGGTTGTTGCTTATGCTATGTGTGTGTTTCTCAGACTATGTTTCTCTATTACTCTATTTTAAGTTATGAATGAAAGAAACCTTTGACAAAAAAAACAATCCCAAATCATATAAACTATTCTGAAATCTAAGAATAATTCTTACCAAATCGTCAATAAGGTTTTCTTTTTCTTATTAAAATTTCACCAGAATCACCTACATTTACTCAAAGTCTTCCCAAATCTTACCATAACAAAAATCCCTCCAAACATTCTCAAATTCTCAATTCAATACACCCTCCTAAATATTTATCAAAGAAAATTCCAGTTTTGGTTCCTTTTTTTTCTAAGTTTTCATTAGAAAACTGTTAATACACCAAAAAAAAATTGGTGGTTCAATTCAGTTTAGATTTTTTTCGGATAATATTCTTTATTTTAGTTGTCGTTTTAGGTTTATGCACATAGATTAAAAATATACTTAATTTTGTATATTTTCAAAACAAAAACACCATTATTTATAAAATTTGAAGAAAATATTTTGGCTGTTTCGATAAAATATTAGACAAATCGAATTGTTGAAATTAAATCTGATTCATATAATTTAGATTAAAATATTTAATTTGAGAATTTTTGGCTTCTTAATTTTAGATATAAAATTATTTTAATTACATATGACTAATATTTTTATGTATATACATAGTATTTTGGATATAAAATATTCATTTATTTTAGGTTCGGTTCCAATTGTTTTTTTATAAGTTTTTGTGAAACAAAATTGTTTTGTTTTGTTCGGTTTTAGCTATTTGATATTTCTAAAATTCAAATTAGCAAGCTCAGAAACTAAATTAATTAGTCAACTTAATTTGTTACAATGTGATTTTGGTAAGATGTGGAATTAAATAGAATATCTATGGTACTAAACAAAATTTTAATATAGTCAGATTCGGTGTATTATCATCAGAATATTCAGATTTTTTTTTGTTATTTGCTACACAACATTTTATAAATTTATGAAATTAGGAAATTTTGGTTTGTTTGAATGTATTTGAGGCAAGATTTGGCTTGTTTGAATGCTAGATTTTAAGAATACTATTGATACATATATAAATTTGTTAATTAATAAATATATATTATGGCGTATTATTGTAAAAAGTTATGTTGAAACTTTATAATATCTTTTTAATATACTTATGTTATGATATGTATTCCAATATTTACATTTCATCAATATGAATATACCAGAATCAAAAATTGGTTATTGAACAATCAATTCTTATATTTAGTACATATATTTTGAAAATAGTAAAACTATAGCTTATTAAACATTTTTATAAAGTTATATGGTCGTTAATTTAATAATATATATTGAAACGGTTAGTAAACCACTATTAATTAATAATGATTGCCTCGAGATAGTGGAGGTTGATTAATATTAATCCATGTTCGGAACTACGCTAGGCGCTAGTCGGACGGCCATCACGGGCCTAGCGAGTTACCAAAAAATCGAGGAATAAGCGGGATATACGTGGGGATTAGTTTTGAACACTGTTTTCAATTTTATAATAAGTGTATATATTATTAACTTATTTACGTGAAAAACATCAATTGTTGACGTAGCCTAGTGGAAATTTTCCATGTTTGTGTTGGCAAGGTGAGGAGTTCGATGACTAGGAAGCATGTTTTGCTTTTTATAAATGTAACAATAGGATTCAATTTATTAGACATGCTTTGGAATAAATCGATTTAGGTATATTAATTTTTGCATTAAAGGAAAGTAACAAAAATAAATGCCGAGAGATATGATTGGATAAATTATCAGTGGCATTAGATGTAATTAAATAGTTAATTTAAGGGTTAATTTACATTTGTACTTCTATTTTAAATGATGATGATCCGATTTCAAGCTTTTAAACGAAAAAATGTGAATAATATTAGTGACTCCGATTTAATGGCCGCCTACGTTGAAATCGCGACGATTCACCACCGCCGAGCGCTTTTCCGGCCGAGTAATCGCCTGTGCGGCCGCGTTTTAGAACCATGATATTAATGTACTACTAAATTAGGATGTATAATTGATTACTTTAGTGTGTGTTTTGTTAACACATGATTGACATGGTTCAATGATAAATGTAACAATAGGATTCAATTTATTAGACATGCTTTGGAATAAATCGATTTAGGTATATTAATTTTTGCATTAAAGGAAAGTAACAAAAATAAATGCCGAGAGATATGATTGGATAAATTATCAGTGGCATTAGATGTAATTAAATAGTTAATTTAAGGGTTAATTTACATTTGTACTTCTATTTTAAATGATGATGATCCGATTTCAAGCTTTTAAACGAAAAAATGTGAATAATATTAGTGACTCCGATTTAATGGCCGCCTACGTTGAAATCGCGACGATTCACCACCGCCGAGCGCTTTTCCGGCCGAGTAATCGCCTGTGCGGCCGCGTTTTAGAACCATGATATTAATGTACTACTAAATTAGGATGTATAATTGATTACTTTAGTGTGTGTTTTGTTAACACATGATTGACATGGTTCGATGATAAATGTAACAATAGAATTCAATTTATTAGACATGCTTTGGAATAAATCGATTTAGGTATATTAATTTTTGCATTAAAGGAAAGTAACAAAAATAAATGCCGAGAGATATGATTGGATAAATTATCAGTGGCATTAGATGTAATTAAATAGTTAATTTAAGGGTTAATTTACATTTGTACTTCTATTTTAAATGATGATTGTTTACATAGTTTTTAGATTTTGATTTTTGGTTTTTGGTTTTTAGATTGGTTTATTTTAAAATAAAAAAATATAATAATTATGTTAATTTTATTCCTTTGTGTAAGAATCTTATATATTTTGTATTAGATTTTAGATGCAAAATATTTTATTCAACTTAAGTGATTTGTAATAATTACTATGCTGTCACTTTAATATTTTCTTATTAATCTTTTCTTATATCAATACATAAATATAAAAATATTTTAAAAAGAAATAAAAAAAGTAAACAAAACCCACATACATTTGTTAAAAAACCAACAAAACATGGTTTTTGGTTTTTACTTAGAAATAGGTAGTTAACACAAAGTTTGGTTGTCCTATTTTTTTGGGAATCCATTGTTTTAAATCTTGCGGATAAAAAATAGTTTTTAGAAAAACAAAAACTAAAAACTGTTCGAAAAACACCAACGATCAACCTCTCAGTAAACTAGATGCTCGTGTCTACTCACAATCTCGGATTGGTCAAAGTCAAAACTTTTCAGTGAGTCAGAGACTTTAAACTTCAACTAGATCTTGACCCGCGCTTCAAAAACGCGGGTTTTTTTACAATAAAAAGTTTAATAATGTTAATGATTGTTGTATGTTATTATGTTACAATATTGAATTATATCAAAGCATATAATTTTATAAAATTATATGATTTATGAATTAATTTATTTGAAATTTTGTATGTATATTGTTATGTAACTCTCTCATAGGTCCAAACATTTTGTCTGGTTGGAATAAAAACTGATCCGAATATACATGTTCGGTTCAGATCCAAGTATACGACAAAGTATCTATCGGGTATATTTCGGACCCGCAGTGTCGGTTTAGGTTTGGATTCTACAGAGATCTGAACCGGTGCTCTAAATATCTAAAATGTTTTGTGTATATTAAATATATTTTTCTGTTTCGAATATGTCTTCGGTATCACGATTATTTTTTTGTGTTTCAGGTTCGGTTTTCGGTTAATGTTTCAGATTTCAAATAAAATGTTAGATTTTAGAAACATATTTTGTGTATACGCATAAAATTTTGAATATAATTAAAAAAAATTAAAGTATTGTCATGTTCTATACATTATGTTTTACATAAAAGTTTTACATTATGTGTATAAAAAAATTTGGTTTATATAATATGCTAATAAATGTTGTAAATCAGCCTTTACGTGGGTCGGATAAATAATCATCATAGCTGACAATAGAAACTATATCTAAACACTATCTTTCTGGTATTTGAAAATAAATGCTACTATAATTATTTTCTGTTAATAAGCACAAAATCTGGTCACAGAATCTTTTAGTTTGTCACAAATATTAAACGTATTACGTGGAGCTGATTAATTAAGGTGATATAAAATATAGCATTCTAATAAAAGGGTCCAACAACTTTTTATAAGTAGATTTTTAAAGACTGCTTCCTTTTTAATAGTATAGATTGAAATTTCTTTTTATACATACCAAAAAAATGTTGAATAGTCCGTACAAATTTCAGATTAATCTACATATCCTGCATTGTTCTTAGCTCATGGGAGATGTCAAGCACCAACCGCTGCAGAATAGTTTCAGCTACATCAGAGACAACACCTTCATTTTCATCACGAAAACCCGACCAAAGACATGATGGCTTTACCACATCAGTCTCAATGATCTGATCCAATGTACTTGTTGGAGTGTCACAGCTGAGTGAACTCCAGTCAAAACGTCTCAGCGTCTCCTGAATCAGGTCTTCTTCTCTAAGGGAAGATGGTAAGAAAGGCCAAAACCTGATTATGTCTTGACGGTTAATCTCGCGGAGAATCTCGTCTGTGTAATCAAGAACAAGAAGAAGCTGACCGTTGTTGTGATTGCCGTGTGAGAACTCGTCGAGCAGTGATGTCTCTTCGTTGCATCTCGCCATGAGGTTAGTCCAGTTCAGTTTTGAAGCTTCAAGAACTTTCTTCACAAACTTGAGAACAGAGTCTTTCTCTAGAAGAAGATCATCAAACGATACTAATCCAATCTTCTCTTCTACTGTTTCTTCTTCCAAATGGATCATCACTAGACTTGTACAATTGTCGTTGGAGTTGGGAGGATTTGGATCAAAAACCTCCAAGTCCTTGTCCAAGGACCACAGCTTGAAGCTCTCTCTTCTCTTCTCCAGCTTCTGTCTTATCTCTTTGAGTTTTGTCTCCAAGCTACTCAATGCCTTGGGAACTTCATAAACCGGTGAAGAATTTGATCTCTCCTGTTGCCTTTCCACCAAGAATCTTCTTGGCAAAACATCCTTCTCAAGGCTTAGCTTGAAGACATCAGACTCAACCCGTTTCTTGCGTCTAAACACCGGTGACTCCGGGCTTCTATAGCCAACTGTACTGGTAGAATCATCACTTTTTCTTACAGCAAAAGCTTCAGTTTCTCTAGCTTTGCCGCTACATTCTGGTGTAGTTTCTGTGTGGTTACTGTCTTTGTTAGATCCAACAACAAGCTTCACCTTCTTGGCTAGATGTTTGAATCTCACCGAGCTTGATAATCTGGGCTTCAAGAGAACAATGTTATCCAAATCGTCAGCCACTGAAAAAGATTTATCACGCAGTTCCTTCACCTGAGGTCTCTCCAAGTCTTGACCTTTCTTGGCTGAGATAGAATTGGGATCTTGTAAGAGTGTAATGAACAATTCTTTGTTAGAACTTAGGATATCTAATGCTTCCATGAACTGATTAGACCGGTGTTTTCCTTTCTCCTCTGCCTTGGAACAGATCAACGTTTCATTCACACGAACTTGAAGGTTAATCTCTGAGCTCTTCTTACAATCTCTCCCATTCTTCAAATCCATTTGCTTAGCCTTATCATTTGTCTTCTCAACTCCACTCAAAGAAGTGGCCTCCCTTAGATTCTTGATCCTCTTTATCTCTCTCTCTAGTAAACCCTGGACAGGTTTTGGTTCATAGCTCTCATCTTCTGTTTCAGAACTTAAAGATCTTCTCCTTGTTTTAGGCTTATATGAACTCTCTCCTTCCACAATCCGCTGAACAAATCAAGAGATTCATTTATAAGTACAAAAAGCTAACTCAAGAACTAACAAATTTTAATAACTTACATCATGACACTGACATTTATCATGAAGTCTGTTGAGCAGATCAAGTTGGCTTTTAGTGTAAACATTACCTGCAGAAAGATAAAGAAGAACAATAGGTGATCGTGTTTAAAAAAAAAAAAAAGGACAATAGGTGATCCAAGAAACACACTACTGGTACTACTAACCTGCAGAATCTCTGATGGGTTTCTTGTCTGAACTCAGTTTCTTATTACCAGATTTAACATGTCTGAAATCAAAGAAGTTGATCAGTTTCCAACCACAACCAGACTTATAACTCTCGTAGACAAGAGGGCTTTTAGGGAAAGTTGCAGTTCCAGGACTCTTGCTGCTTCTTGGTGATCTCCTTTTCTCCATTGATTATCAAATAAACCTGAAAAAAAAACAGAGAATTCTTCTAGTTGTGTCTGAAAATTTGCTTCTTCTGGATACATAACTGTGTCCTAAAGTGAGATTTTCAGTAAAAAAAAAAGTTCTCAGTTAAAAAATAACTTCCTTAAGTCTAATAATGTAGTATTTACATGTATATCAGAGTCAGAGATTTGCTTACCACTGAGAATAAATGGGACAGAAAAAAATGCAAACTTTTTCTTTACAGAGACAGTGGAGCCAATCAAGCACTGAGCTTTGTCATGGACTGATAAACTTTTTTTTAGAAAGTTAAAAACCGCAAACTTTTGTTTCTACATACAAAAGAAAAAGATTGCCCAACATGATTGAGGTTGAAGATCTTCAGCGATAACTAAAGGGACCCTTGTCTCTTCATCAACCCATCTAATAAAAAGAGGATCTTTAATCTTTAATTGTGGACAATAAAGAGGATTACTGTTTGTTCTTGGAGATGGGTCCTTTCGTCATTAAAGAGGCTTTATATTAGTTATGGAGGAAAGGGGGAAGAGGAAGAAGATTGAGTGAATGAGTCATGAGTGAATAAACTTTTATAAATTGGAAATATGGGAGAATAAAAAATTATTAGTCAAAAGACCAATTAAAATAGATCTCTTTTTAGTTTTTATATATCGTCAGACATTTTTCTTAGTGAGATATTTTTTTTTGTTTTTTAATAATAATATACAATTAAATTACTTTTTCTGCAAAATAAATAAGCGAAATGCTGAACTCAGTTTCTTATTACCAGATTTAACATGTCTGAAATCAAAGAAGTTGATCAGTTTCCAACCACAACCAGACTTATAACTCTCGTAGACAAGAGGGCTTTTAGGGAAAGTTGCAGTTCCAGGACTCTTGCTGCTTCTTGGTGATCTCCTTTTCTCCATTGATTATCAAATAAACCTGAAAAAAAAACAGAGAATTCTTCTAGTTGTGTCTGAAAATTTGCTTCTTCTGGATACATAACTGTGTCCTAAAGTGAGATTTTCAGTAAAAAAAAAAGTTCTCAGTTAAAAAATAACTTCCTTAAGTCTAATAATGTAGTATTTACATGTATATCAGAGTCAGAGATTTGCTTACCACTGAGAATAAATGGGACAGAAAAAAATGCAAACTTTTTCTTTACAGAGACAGTGGAGCCAATCAAGCACTGAGCTTTGTCATGGACTGATAAACTTTTTTTTAGAAAGTTAAAAACCGCAAACTTTTGTTTCTACATACAAAAGAAAAAGATTGCCCAACATGATTGAGGTTGAAGATCTTCAGCGATAACTAAAGGGACCCTTGTCTCTTCATCAACCCATCTAATAAAAAGAGGATCTTTAATCTTTAATTGTGGACAATAAAGAGGATTACTGTTTGTTCTTGGAGATGGGTCCTTTCGTCATTAAAGAGGCTTTATATTAGTTATGGAGGAAAGGGGGAAGAGGAAGAAGATTGAGTGAATGAGTCATGAGTGAATAAACTTTTATAAATTGGAAATATGGGAGAATAAAAAATTATTAGTCAAAAGACCAATTAAAATAGATCTCTTTTTAGTTTTTATATATCGTCAGACATTTTTCTTAGTGAGATATTTTTTTTTGTTTTTTAATAATAATATACAATTAAATTACTTTTTCTGCAAAATAAATAAGCGAAATGAGAAAGATGGAGAGAGACGTGAGAATGAAAGAGACAATGGAAATTTGCAGATCGTTTCACATATAGACAATGCTTTCAGATAAAGCTTTTAATATTGTCATCTTCTTATCTACATATATATATATATATAATGTGTATCTGTCATCTGTGAGTGTGTGAAACATAAATATTACAGTGGGTTTTATGTGATTAGAACATTAATTTATCACTGACAGTAAAAGGACTGTCAATAAAACTGTACCTTTTATCGACAGTGCACAATTTTTTTGCTCACTATATTTATCTTCTGTAGAAAATATAACCGTTGAAATCAAACTCAAATAATTGAAATAAGTAGTACAGTGGCTTTTAATGATTATTATTTACAGTTGACAAAAAAAAGTTGACAAATAAAAATGATTATTATTTACATTTATTACTATTATGTGTTTATTTATTTTAAATAAAAGTTGTCTAAAAGTTTTCTGTTTTAAAATAAAGTTTACATTTATGTAGCTTTCTATTGTATCATGTCCTTCTCGAACGCTTACCAATTAGCTCCGAGTACATAAATATTATTCCCAAAAGTAAGATTTTCTAAAGTTTTTATGCTTATTAAGAATTCAATAAATGTTTATAATTTAATTTCTATTTTATTTTATTATACACTTTCCAATAACTTTTCACCAATCAAATTTAATCAATTCAAATATTTTTATTTAATGTTTTTTAAAAGTATAAAAAGTAACTTAAACATATAGAAAATCTATCTTTGTGGAACAAATAAAAATCTTAAAACATCTTATTTTCAAGAACGGAGTATTACTTTTGGGAACGGAGGAAATACTATTATACTCTAGTAGTCTTATTTTCTTCAGACTAATCTTATAAATTACTCCCTCCGGATACGAATGTAAGATGTTCTATTTTTTTATCTTGTATACAAATATATGATGTTTTGAGATATAATTAATGCATTTATTTTTAAAATTTAAACATAAATTAAAAAGTAAAATTATGAGTGGTGAAACTTTATTGATATAATCAAAAAGTAACAACTAAAATATTGTATTTATTGTTTCTTAATATGTGTGTAAAAACTTAAACATCTTATATTTAAATCCAGAGGGAGTAGTAATGTAGACGCGCACACTTTTCCATCCGTGTCAGACGACGTGTCTACACATGCACATTTAATATGTGTGTAGAAATTATAGAGTAGCCGATCCCAATACGGGGTCTTTGTTTATCTTTTTTTTGTTAAAGAATTTTCATGTCTTTGTTTATCTTACAAGTATCTTTATAGAAATGACTAAATTAAATTACACTTCTTCGTCAGATGATAAACGAGGATATAAACTATAACTGTAACTTAAGAAGTACTTAAAAACGTAGTAGACGTACTTTTTTTTAATAATACGACTTACTTGTTTTTAGGGGTGTTAGTTCGGGTTGGCCCGGCCCGGTCCAGACCCGCTAAGCCCTTAAATATTTGAGCCAATTCCGGTCCGGTCCGGAAATATTTTGGGCCTAGAATTAAAAATCCGGTCCTTATAGGGCTATACAGCTTTTCGGATTTTTTTGGATTTTTCGAAAAATAATTTGTCATTGTCATTTTCATCGTTTTAATACATGTGAATTTTTATTAAAAAATAGTTTGATTTTTTTTTAAAAAAAATATATATAAAGTGAATTTAAACTTTTCTTCTTTATCAAAATATTTTACTTTTTTGTATGTTTTTTTTCTTGTCGTCATTTTTTTGTATGCTTTAAAAACATATTATAAACAAACCAAACTTAAATAAGATTTAGATATCCAAATACAAATTAAAACTAAATATATAAGAGAACAAAATTTATGATAAACATGGTCGGACGTTTTATATTTTGCATTTCGAAATAAAAAAACATGTCGTATATAAAAGAAGAATGTACATTTATAAAATTTAAAGTATGACACTTATAATGATCAAACAATAGAGTGCATTAACAATTTTATAGTTGCTTTATTAGAGTTTGAATAAAAATATTAAAATAATATGTCAATACTAATAATGGTTTTGATTGTAAAAACAAAAATATTTAAGCTAAAATATAAAATTTCGGATTTTCAGGCCGACCCTAGCCCAAACGAACCTAGGCCCAAAATACCCAAAGCCCAAATGAGTTTAGCCCGAAAGGCTCAATTTTTTTTGTGCTTAAAAAACTAAGCCCAAACTCGATAATTCTAAGAGTGGACGGGCTCGGGGCTGGACGGACTCGGACAACGAGTTTTGGTCCTAATCGACATGTCTACTTGTTTTAGTAATCATATTCTGCAAGTTGGCAAGTTTATTCACTTCTAATGAGTTATGTGCGTGAATACGTAATTAAAATGAGAGCTACATGTGTCTTTTGTTCTCTCATATTGATATGATCAATATATTACATATACTAGGGTCTTTGTCCAGGCTACCCCTAAAAATTTCTTCTTATAATTTTAATTAATTTTAGCTTGTTTATTTTTTTCTATAAAAGCATGTATATATATTATTTCAAAATTGACTACCAAAAATATAAGTAATAATACAAAAATTAATTTATTATGTTGTCCAACGAATTTGAAATGAATAAATTCAGGGATTGATTGGTAATGGTGGTAAATGTTTTAGATATTCATTTTTTTCTAAATTTCTTTTAAAAAACAATCATATTTTAGCTTTTAAAATTAAAGATACAGTATAAAGTTTTTTTAAAAAAAATAATATATTAGTTTTCAAAATCAACTTTTCTTAAGATTTTATTTAGTGTTTTGAAAATAAATATATAGCAAAACAATTAGAGTCGAAGCAAAACAATTCACAGCTTATTTTCTAAAGTAAAAACAAAAACAAAAACAAAAACTACAAAACAACCAATCAACTCATCACTCTTTGTTGTTTATTTATTATTAAAATTAACGGAAATTGATGAATAGTCAATATTTTTAAGTTTCAGCTAAAATCTTTTGTTTCATATAAAATCATTTTTAAATCTACATTTAATTTAAAACTTTTTTATGTATTTAGAATTATTGATTTTACATTTTCAATTTCTGCTCTCTCTACAAAAAATACAAACTGACATACATACAGGCTTTTGCATTGTTTATTTCAAATGATAAATAATTCCATTTGTATAATTAATTTACGACTATACAATATTGATTTGATACACTAACCAAAATTTTTTTATCAAGAAGACTAAAAACTAATTTTTTCTAGCTAAAGGTTAAGAAATTTTTTTCGATCAAATATCAATGGAATTAAGAGAAATGAACTTTACATGGTTTCTGATTAAAATAGATGATTTAAATCAGTTATTTTTACAAAATCAAACTATTTTATGATAAAGAATAAACTGAATAAAAATATCAAACAACAAAAATGCTATTTTTCTAAAAACCAGCTTAGGGAAACACATTATAAATAAAAATAAAACACAAACCAAACTAATCCTTTTTTTTAAAAACACCACCCAAAAATTAGTCTTTAAATCATATAAACCGGACTATCACTCTGTAGATTTGGAAACACTACATAAAATTTAGAGTATAATATAGGACTGGCGATGCCTTGCAAGTGTATATAATTATGCAATGAGTATGCAAAAGCATGTTAAAAAAACCAATATTATCTTAAAAACAAACTATGTTCTAAAAAAAATCTTAAAAACAAACTCTTGTTAATGTGAATAGCTCGGTCGGTATATGCTTTCTTCTTCTAGTAATGAAAATTATGTCTCAACCTCTCTGTCACTCTTCAAGTTGAAAATTATGTTTATCTTAACAGTTCTTGATTAAAATTGCATGAAAAAAAAACAGAGTAGACATGGTAGTCTCTTAGTGGATCTGCATTTATTCTTGTAGTATCCATCCTCTCCAATTATGCAAGCTGCGTTGGTGTTCTCTCTCTTTTAGACTGTGCTTTGCTTTCTTGGTTTTGAAATATGATAATTGTGACTATTTGCATGATCGCATCACCCATACTTTATGGCTGACAAAATATGTAATAAGGATATTAACTATAATTTTTTACGGTCATAACAGCTTGATTATATATGCCTGAGACATCAACTAAGATTGGCATTCACATGAGATTGATATATTATTTGGTCTTTTAACTCGTTACTAAACCGAACTGTCAAGGGTTCATGTGAGGATGTTCCATGACCATATCATTATTGTATAAAAGGCTTACGTGCAAACGTTTTACCAAGCTAGTCATGATAGTTGAGGAACTTGTCACAATAGCAAAGTTTGAGGTTTTGGGAGGGAAGCCTCAGTTGCCGTCATTTCTTTTGAAGATACTGCAAGAGATACCAAATTGGATGACATCTTCATCTGCAGTAGGGAATATCAGTGAAAATATATTTGAATGCATATTTAGCCCTAAATCATTTTTACAATCCAGATTATTGTCATATATATAGATATAATTAAACATATAAAATTGTGATTTTATTTTACCTTTGTATGCATAGTTTTTCACTCGCTTTAGCTTTCTTCAGTGATAATAGAGTGATCAAGATCGTTGAACGAATTGTCCTAAAAGCACATGCTAAGAAAGATGATATGAAGACACATTTTCTCATTGGCCCTGTTCTTTTACTTGCTTTTTTACTTCCCGTTCACTTTTGTTGCATTAGCAATCTATGAATCACAAACTCAATATAAAACCCCAACTGTTGGAATCGAATTTTTTTTTTTTTAAGGTGGGAACACTTACCTGATCAAAAAGCAGGATATATGTACTTTGCAAACTGAATTTCTACATTTTCGATTTTCCTGTCAAGATCAAACACCAATAGATGTCAAATTCTGTTTACAACAGTAAGAAAAATATAATGTAGCCAAGAACACATCATCACTGCTAGACCAGTACCAAATCCAACAATGCCTGAATCCAATCAGATACAAACCCAGTGAAAATCTTATATGAACGGCTCATGAAAAACAATAAGTCTAAACCAAAACACAAGCATGTCAAATATGTGAAGGATTCAAAAATACATAATTGCTCACAAAGATTGCTGAAGACACGACTGTTCTTGGATTCGCTAATCATGTTGTGCAGGGAAAGACTCCACCAATGCCAGTATCTTCCCCAAAGCCATAAGAGCTCCACGAAAGAGTTCCACCAACTAATGCAGATAAAAAAAGGCCAAGAACTATACGATGTAACTAATTAACTAATCTTCTTTATCAAACTTTCACAATCACCAATATTTTGGCCTTTGTGTTCACATTCATCAATTTATTTTATGGGGAGGGGGAGATGTTGAGATTGAAATAAATTTAGGCCGATTAAATTTCTGCAGTAAAGTGATAAGCTTTATGGCTCTTTGAGGAGCATCAGAATCGATTGTAAGTGCCAGGAGTTGGAGGCAGACCATGAGACGATGGTAGTAAGTCACCGGCGAGAAGATAGGTTTTACTTTTAAAAATGGGCCGGTTCTCAATATTATCAGCCCACATAACTGGCCCTTGAAAAGTTTGTGTCGAGTAAACAATAGTCTGACGTGGCCACTAAAAGCTTTCTTATTCGTTGATTATTTTTAATGATGTGGCATAGCTCAGAGGGCTTCATATTCCCCTTTTAGTATTGTAAGATACATCAATTTATTTTATGGAGGAGGAGATGATGAGATTGAAATAAATTTAGGCCGATTGGATTTCTGCAGTAAAGTGATAAGCTTTATTGCTCTTTGAGGAGCATCAGAATCAATAGTAACTGCGAGGAATTGGAGACAGACCATGAGGCGATGGTAGTAAGTCACCGGCAAGAAGATATGTTTTACTTTTAAAAATGGGTCAGTTCTCGATATTATCAGCCCACGTAATTGGCACGTGAAAAGTTTGTGTCGAGTAAACAATAGTCTGACGTGGCTAGTAAAAGTTTTCTTATTCGTTGATTATTTTTAATGATGTGACATAGTTCAGAGGGCTTCTTATTTCCCTTTTAGTATCACTAGATCTTTTCTCCGCGCTATGCGCGAATAATATATTTAAATTTGGTACATTTATCATTTTTATTTGTATGTGAATTTTTGTGTATTAAATTATATATAACTAATTTTTAAATTTGATTTTTTTAATATATTTTTAGTTTGAAGTAGGTATTTGTATTATATGTAACACAATTAACTAATAAAATATGAAGAATCAAGTCCAAGATTTTAGAGTTATGTAAAAAACATAATTATGTATAAAACATAAATTATCTTAGTTTAAAAGATCAGAATCCCATCTCGAATAAATTCACGAAAATAAAAAGTACTCCAATAACCTACTTAAAATATAAAACCCTCTTTTCAAAAAAAAGCGTACTTAATAATATATTTTTTTACGTGTAATAGTTGAAAACTGACAATTGAATATCGATCTAGAAATATTATTTTAATATATCTAATGGTAAAATATTAATTGTAATAATCAAATTTTGAATTTTGTAATATTACATGAATTAGAAGTCTTTAAAATCTAAAATCTATTTTATTAACAGAATATATTTTTTATTAATTTATTATTTTGATGTTACAAAATATTTCTTTAGTTTTATTTGTATATTAATTTTTTAATAATTTAGTTTATTTTTAAGTAATTTTAAAATTATCAAGAATATAATATATTTAAAATTAGTTATTTAAATATATCCAAATATGATGTCTTATTTTTATGTGTGTTTGCGTTGAGCACATTAATTTGTAGTTTGTATATTAAATAGCACCTTGTTGCGTGCCGTTCTATGGTTTTAATAAATGTATTGTCATTTCATTTTTATTACTACTTAGACCATCTCCAATGGTTTACTCTATTTTTTCCTCTAAAATAGAGTAATTCTATAATAGAGTTGGATGTTGCTCCAATGACACTCTATTTTAGAGTGATAAATAGAGTGATGAACAAAAAATAAAAAAAATAACTCTATATATAGAGTAGAAATTAGAGTACCGTTGGTGCATTTTTACTCTAAACTCTATTTTTGAGAGGAAAATAGAGTGGAGTTGGAGATACCCTAACATGATTTTTTTAGTGATCAATGATAATGTATTTTTAACGTTATGTATTATATTTTATCGTATATTTTATAACTCTTCATGCTGGCACTTTTTTTAGAATCATTTTAATTAGATAATATGTTTAAAGATGTAAATAAAACTGTGTATGTTGTAAATTTAGAATTTTTAGTGTAACTGAGCACTATCAATTATGAAAATTATATTATGATTTTATTTTACTAAATCTTTATTTCTGTGTATATATTTTGTTTTATTTTGTATTTTTACAATTTTATTACCATATTCTTTAATTGAATAGAATTGCTATTTTCAATTTTTGTTTCATATACCTTAAAAATTTTTGTTTGTTTTCTTTCTCTAATTACAATGTATAGTTCGACCGTTTTCTTTTTTGGGATCAAACTACTAATATCATCAGATAGAAAAGCTTAAACTCCAAGAATGAAGTGAGTATTTGTGCTAGAGAAAACTGATTTAGCCACTAATATTGTGAGATATTATAATATTAGAATGTATGAAAACTCTTCTATGTTGTCCTACGATGGACATAATTAAGTTGGTTTCAATTGATTCTATATTTGTGATAATTGAAAATACATCTTTATTTCTTCCTTACATCATCTTTAATTGGTTTACGTTACGACCATTTCTAATATAGTGAGAGTAACATAATATTAGATATAGATTATCTCCTACCAATTAGGAATGCACATAATGAGAGAAATTCAAGGTGATACCACTTTACAATTTTATCTTCATATCTATATAGAGTTAGTTTAGAGATTACTCTCTCTGTTTCAAAATGTAATCAATTTTAATTAAAATCTGTAATATTTAAAAGTTATTACTTTAGAAAAATGTCATTTAATATATAAATTTAATCAATTACACAATAATTTACAAAATTTAATTGGTCACACAATATCCAATAAATATAAATTTACATTGAAATATAAAAACAATTTATATAGTGAAACAAAAAATACTTTTAAACCATTATATTATAAAACAAAGAGAATATTCAAATTATATTGAATCATTAGATCAGTAAGAATTAGAAAAGCTGAAATCTCAACGTTGATCATTTACGTCGGCCATGCCTTAGACCATCTCTAATGTATTCGTCTATTTATTCTTGATATATTATTTTTTTAAGTTTACAAATAATAGTTTTTACTTGTGAAAGTTGAAAACCAACCCAATTTATTTTAGTATTTTATAAAATTATGATATTATTTACACTAAATATTTCTTTACAAACTATTATGTAAATAAAAAAGTATAATTATATTTATATAAATAATATATTTCACAAAAAAAATATTTTCTGTTATAATTGTTTAAGTAAAAAGTTAAAGGATCATTTTGTAAAAACAAATAAAGGAGATGACATGGAAAAAATATAGTTTCTCATTGGCCAATTATTTTCGCCTACGTGGACACTCTATCTGAGGCTTATATCGTCATTTTATAACTTGTTTGATAAGATATAATTAACATAGGTTTTTATTTTCCTAACTGTGACATGTAAAATAATTAATGTCGTTGTTGAGATGGTGATAGCCACTGTTTAAACTTTTAATTCACCATTTACAAAATCATGTAATTATCTTCTTCTTTTTTTCATAATGGAGTGGCATGTATTTTCCTTCTATATGGGTTGTATATATCATATATGTAAGTTTTATAGGTTGAACAAAAATTGTAACATAAATTGGAACAGTTAAAAAAATATAATTCATCGATTAAATTGTTTTTTGTTTACCATTTTAATCCTTAAAATTTTTATATCTCATAAATATTTCAAAATTTATTTTTATAAATTTAAGTTTTACACAAAAAAACTAAATAAAAAACTTTAAAATAATATTTCAAATAATTTAAAACTAGATTTAAACAATAACAATATTACAAAAGAAACTTAATAAAAAGTTTTCTAAAATGTACACGAAGACATAAATTGATCATAGAGAAAACGGCCAAAAAACCCTCAACTTAAAAAAAAGCCAAAAAAGATCCAACTCGTATTTGAGCCAAAAAACTTCAATATTTTTAAAATTGGCCATTTTAATTCTAGTCTTTTGTTGACTCAGCTATATTAGAAACTCGGATAAGTCAACTGTTTAAGACGTAAACATCTGTTAACTGAAAACATCGTCGTTTTAAAACCTAATTACACATTAATGAAACAGCGTCGTTTTACGTCTATAAACTCACAAAACATCATCTCTTTCATGACAAATCCATACCCCAAATCAGAAACCCTAGATTTTCCAATTCTCTACTCTCTCAATCCCCAAATCTCCCATGAAAACAAGCTGTAGTGCTAACTCTGGCGACATGTAATCTCTCAATGAATCTCGATTTCTTGTTAGGTTATGGTTGTTAATGTTGGTTGTTGTCTTTAGGAAGTCTCGTTCTATGTCTGAGGAAGGTGAAATTCATGCAACAAAGTATTCTTCTATGTCTGAGGAAGATGAGATTCGTGGATTTCCGACAAAGTGTTTATGTGGACGTTTACGTGTGGTTTTGATATCAAAGACGAAGGAGAATCTTGGTCGTCCCTTCTTTCGTTGTCCGAGTTTTAAAGATATATGGTGAGCTTAATAATTGATTATTCAATTCTTACCTCATGTGACAATGTGTTGTTCTTGTTCATAGGATCACTTGTTCAAATGGGTTGAAGATGCAATATACGAAGAAGTCGAAGATGCTTTACCTAGAGTTGGTAACTTGGAAATAGAACTGAGCAATGTGAAAGCTGATGTTGAAGAGCTCAAATGCGTGATTCATGAGATGAAGGATGAGTTAGTGTGTCACAAAAGAGAAATTAAGAAGTTCAAAGTGATAAGCAAGACTCTTTTGGTGCTTACTCTCTTCTTAAGTATCGCTATGGTTTATATGTTTCTCGCCACTTTTGGGTTGTGTAGTAGCCAGCAACATAATCTTTTGTCCTAATCTTCTTGGCTGTAATAACACAAGTAGCATGTATACAAGGGATTCCAATGAGCTGCCATTTTGCACACCCGCATGTTTTGAGATCCATGTCCACACGATAAAAAACAGAATGGTCATCAACCTCATGCACGTTTTCACAAGCAGGGTGCCTTCTCAATTCTTTAGCCTTCTCTTTGTTGAGTTCAATCTCCGTGTGTGCCTTCATAGTAAAATGTGTCTTCAACCTATTTGCAAGAATAGCTCTCTTTGCATGACGAACCATACTTTGCTTCCTAATATCTTCTAGCATTTCAAGTAATGGTTCCTTGCTTCCCTAATGGTTTTATTGAAAGACTCACAGAGGTTTTTGAGGTTATCATTGCAAAATGACCCAATTCTAAAGAATGCCCTACTCCATGTTCTCGGGTTTTGTAGTTGAAGAGTGTCAAACGCACTTTTGTTATATTTCTTCAATACCTCTAAAGCTTCTTCAAAGTCTCCTATGGTGTAGCAACCGACTATTATCCAAAACATATGCTCTAACTCAGGATCCTTGTTGTCTCTTTTCCAGTTTGACTGTATGTGTCTTGAACACATTCGATGTTCTGCTTCTGGTAGTTCATTCTTCACCGCATTCACCAAGCCCTGCATAAATAATTAAGTAGACAGTCAATAAAATTTATATAGAAAAAAATAAAAATAAATCAACCTTCTACTTTCTGCTTGTCTGAAATAATGGTAATTTTAGAGTCACTTGTAGTTCCAAATCTTCCTTTAACAATCGCACAAACCACTCACAATTTATGTTATTCTCCACCTCCATTACAGCTTAAGCAATTGAAACTATTCTATTGTCACCATCTCTTCCAACAACAACTAATAAGTGTCCTTTTATATCAATTTGAGAAATGCTCCATCTAGACCAATGATGGGCCTACAAGTTCCAATCCAGGTCTATCTTTGAGTTGTAAAACACAGGTAGAGGCGATCAAATTTCTGTTTGCTCTGTACCACAGGCCCTGTAACAGTCTCAATCTTCATAGTATAGTACATATTAGATTTTAGGACCTCAGCTTGGTAGTCCCAAATCCGAGAAAAGTGGGCTTCATGGCTGCCTTTCCTTCCTCTGTAAAGTTTAGAATTTGCTTTTCCACACTGCTCCTCAGTGACTGTGAGATTATATTCTCGCTTTATGTCTTCCGCCATTTCTGTCTTCCGCCATTTCTGTCCTAGTAAACTTAGGATTTATTCTTAACCTTTCCTCAAAGAGCATGGCAATAGAAGAAGTCTTCAACATCTTCGAGTACCCTGACCTAATGCAACAATGCTCATTCGCATATACATTCACTTGCATCTTATGTCTTCTTCTTTCATATGAACAATAAATTCTCCAAGGACACTTAGACTCCACATCAGTGCATTTTGCACCAACTGACTTAGCACAACACTTGTAAAGCTTGATTTCATACCTAGATCGCAGAGAGTATCTAAGCAAAGCCACTTTAAAATCAGACGCACATCCGTACGTTTTCCCCAAATAGATAAGCTCTTTACAACCAAGTGTATTTGCAACCTCTTCTCTACGCTCATACTCTTCTTCATCGTCATCAGATGACAATGGGTCTGGGATTTTATCATCATCCCAAATGTCATCACCACTGTCTCCGTCACTCACATCTTCGTCTCCTGCATCATCTCCAAAGTGAACTCTAAAATCCCCGACAACTTCTTCTTCTACACCAATACCATTCTTCTCAGCCTCAATATCATTATGATCAGCCTCATTATCACCTTCATCGCCACCTTCTTCATCCACTTGATTCTCTTGCTCAATTGTAGCTTCTCTAGCTTCCCTAACACTTTATACTTCAGGTTCCTCAGTACGACAACCCCGAAGTAACCCCATCGTCCTAGCCATCCTCTGTGTCGTCAATAACTCTGAGATTTGGGGATTGAGAGAGTACAGAATAGGAAAATCTAGGGTTTTTGATTTGGGGTCTAGGTTTGTAGATGATGTTTGTGAGTTTACAGACGTAAAACGACGATGTTTCGTTAATGTATAATTAGGTTTTAGAAGGAGGACGTTTTCAGAGTTAACATACGTTTACATCTTTAACAGTTGACTTATTCGAATTTTTAATATAGCTGAGTCAACAAAAGACTAGAATTAAAACAGCTAATTTTAAAAAAAAATGAAGTTTTTTTTTGGCTCAAATACGAGTCGGAGTTTTTTTGGTTTTTTTTTTTAAGTTCAGAGTTTTTTTTTTGCCGTTTTCTCATTGATCATATGGCGAAAAATGAGGATACATGATTTCAATCATTTTTAGCTCAAACAACATCATTTTTTACTTCTAAATGCACTAGTTGATTATATATGAGAACTGTTCCAAAAAAAGATCATATATGAGAGCATTGTGGAAATAACTTTGTGAAATAATGTAGTATTTTTCTCTTAGTTTAATATTTATACCATATTTCTATTTATAATTATATATATAAATGTAACATTTGTTAATTAATATTGATGTAATATTTTTTATATATTTTATTTATAAAAATTTTATAAATCTAAATTAATTATGATAAATATAAGGACTATAGTATAAAATAAAAATAATTTTGAAGTTAAATTTAAAGTTTTGTTTTTAGGGAAAAACACTTTTAAACTTTAAATATAAAATTTTGAAAACTTCAAAATAGATAAATTTTTTTGGAGATGCTCTAAAAAATTGTTTTTGTTAACTATAATATACGATTTATCAATCATTTGCTTATTGAATTAAGTTGTTTCACTTATTTGATATAAATATGCCACCAGTGAAAAAAATGAATTATTAATCCAGTGAAATTATTTTCGCATACAACAAAGAATTGAGATTGTATTAGGATATATAATATTTTTCTGGTCAACGTATGTTAGGATAATCTAGTCGTATTGTTATTATACAAAAACTGGTGGAACATTAATATGATTGTTTGACTAGTAACGGTATACGTGTGGTTGTCGACTTGTCTTATCTAACCTATACTAAAAGGGGAATATGGTGAGTAGAGAGTCTGTCCACGTCCTCATTTAAAATCAACCAATGAAAAATAAGCTTTTTGCCACGTCAATATCTCTGAGTTAGAAAGGGCATTTCGGTTGGGCTTTGTAAAAATTATAAGCCCCATCTCCAGCCCAAAACCTATTTTGTTGCAAGCTTGCGATTCCTCGACTCTTCCACTTTGTCTTTTCCGATCTCTGAGTTGCGAGTTTAGCGTTACCTTGGCAACTTCTGATCAATCAATGATCTTTAAACTCTTCTTCAATATTCGTTCCACCTCTCTATTCTTCATCCTTCAAAGCCAGACGTTTCATTGTTTTATCAACAGCTTGCTATAAATTTAGGGCTATACAAACGAGCCCTCATTACCCCAAACCAAGTTCTCTGCGTTTCTTATTTTTCTACTCCCTTTCTCCGTTAAGGCTAACTTCGATTTTGCCTTCTTACTTTACATTCGACAATCTGAATCTTTGTCGTTTTCTAAAGAGATTGTCCGGCGGTGACTCATTCTTCGCGGGGATTATTAGGTTTTTAATCTTTCTTTTCTGTTCAATTGCTATTAATCTCGATACCAAGAGCTTCTCGCAGATACACATGTTAATTAGTTAACACACAGTGATGATTTTCACTCTCTATTGTGAGTAAATACCTAACAAGGGGTTACATATTGCTGTTCAGATTTTAGACAACTGTGGATACTAAGCCACCATCAAAGGGAAAGAACAGGACTGGTATTATTGTTGGCGTCATTGTTGGCTTAGGACTTTTGAGCATCCTTACGGGTGTTGGTATCTTCATCATACGAAAAAGAAGAAATCCGTACACTGATGATGAAGGTAATAATAACTCTTTTTTTCTTTCTTGAGCTGAAAATGTTTTGGCATCAAACTGGAATATTCATCTTTCAGATTGCTTCATTTTAAGAACTGTTCTTTTTTTTTTCTCGCAGAGCTGCTTAGTATGGAAATAAAGCCTTTCACATTTACTTATTCGGAACTTAAAAGTGCAACTCAAGATTTCAATCTCTCAAACAAGCTTGGAGAGGGTGGGTTTGAGCCTGTTTATAAGGTAAGTCCCATACCAAAGTATCTGCATATACGTTGAAAGAATATCATCTTCTTCCCTTTTTTCCCCATTAGCTTAAGTTTTTATGATATTCTTTCAACGTATATGCAGATACTTTGGTATGGGACTTACCTTATAAACAGGCTCAAACCCACCCTCTCCAAGCTTGTTTGAGAGATTGAAATCTTGAGTTGCACTTTTAAGTTCCGAATAAGTAAATGTGAAAGGCTTTATTTCCATACTAAGCAGCTCTGCGAGAAAAAAAAAAAGAACAGTTCTTAAAATGAAGCAATCTGAAAGATGAATATTCCAGTTTGATGCCAAAACATTTTCAGCTCAAGAAAGAAAAAAGAGTTCTTATTACCTTCATCATCAGTGTACGGCTTTCTTCTTTTTCGTATGATGAAGATACCAACACCCGTAAGGATGCTCAAAAGTCCTAAGCCAACAATGACGCCAACAATAATACCAGTCCTGTTCTTTCCCTTTGATGGTGGCTTAGTATCCACAGTTGTCTAAAATCTGAACAGCAATATGTAACCCCCTGTTAGGTATTTACTCACAATAGAGAGTGAAAATCATCACTGTGTGTTAACTAATTAACATGTGTATCTGCGAGAAGCTCTTGGTATCGAGATTAATAGCAATTGAACAGAAAAGAGAGATTAAAAACCTAATAATCCCCGCGAAGAATGAGTCGCCGCCGGACAATCTCTTTAGAAAACGACAAAGATTCAGATTGTCGAATGTAAAGTAAGAAGGCAAAATCGAAGTTAGCCATAACGGAGAAAGGGAGTAGAAAAATAAGAAATGCAGAGAACTTGGTTTGGGGTAATGAGGGCTCGTTTGTATAGCCCTAAATTTATAGCAAGCTGTTGATAAAACAATGAAACGTCTGGCTTTGAAGGATGAAGAATAGAGAGGTGGAACGAATATTGAAGAAGAGTTTAAAGATCATTGATTGATCAGAAGTTGCCAAGGTAACGCTAAACTCGCAACTCAGAGATCGGAAAAGACAAAGTGGAAGAGTCGAGGAATCACAAGCTTGCAACAAAATAGGTTTTGGGCTGGAGATGGGGCTTATAATTTTTACAAAGCCCAACCGAAATGCCCTTTCTAAGTCAAAGATATTGACGTGGCAAAAAGCTTATTTTTCATTGGTTGATTTTAAATGAGGACGTGGACAGCCTCTCTGCTCACCATATTCCCCTTTTAGTATAGGTTAGATAGCTACTACTGTGTCCATAAACTTCATTATCCCCACCTATGCGATGCATGCCTTCTTGGTCACCTTGGAAGATGCTAGGGCATGAGGATTTTTCGTGTTGAGACCACTTGAAGTTGTTCCAATAGTTGCTGCTTTCATCCGTACTGGTTCCAATGATCTTTATCTGAACGGCCATTAAACATATATATATCAGCTTGAAGGTGATAGGAAAGAGTTCTATGATGATCGAGAAGAATACCCCGAGACATTACAATACGTTCATGAGCTTCATCATTATAAGTTCTTCCGTTTAATTAGTTGAAATGATGAAAATGGAAACAGGTTGCTTGAAAGATATAAGAGTTTGTTTTGTTTCTCATTGTTAGTGCAGCAGGGGAGAGAATGAGAAGAAGATTCTAAGTATGGAAGAAGAAGTGTACTAACAAACGATAGTGTAACCGTGTAAGTGGTTGGGTATGTGGTGATTTAGAGATAGCCGGTGTGTTCTGTTTGGATTAACCAATTCAGACGGAACCAACAAAACCAAATTCGATCGAAACGGCCGGGCTCTCTCTGAAAAATAAAAATAAATTTAAACAGACGTTACGGTTTCAAAATTTGGTAAATAAATTTCTTGAATACATGATTGAATGAACAATAAACTAAGCTTAGGTCTAGTGCTATACATGACGTAAAACAAAATACTAGGAAATATAAGCATGGAATAGCCTTTTTTACTGAATAACATATATAAAATAAAAAAATTAGGTCAGAAATTAAAAGATTGACGATATCAATTAGTCGTCGGGTACACCTGGAAACCAATAATATTTATAGAGATAATCGGAAACAATCAATATAAATAATAGTAATTTGATTAGACAAACAACAAAACAACATGGGTATGTCCGAGACAACAAACGTCAAAATTCAGTATGGTTTTAGTTAACTGACGTATTATATCATCCCGTTCCCCGGTAGAAATTGCATCATCTCAGATATCGACTAAAAGATTGGAAGATAACAACCTAAACCGGTCCAGTAACGACCTAACGGCGTCGTTTGCCATTTTTGTACGCGCTTACGTCACATTCCACATACACTGATATTCGATAAATGTAAAAATTCCCATTTGTTTTTTATTAATCAAGCATCCCGTCCCGTGTTTCACTCCTCTCTCTCTCTCTCATTGTTTCTGCGTGTGATTAGATAAAAGAAGTAGGTGAATCCTTGGGAGCGAGCATTCCATGGATTCGCTCCGATTTCTCCGGATTCTTCTTGTTTCTGCTTCGATCTTACTCGTCTCTCTCCTGTATACAGTCACCGCCGGTGATATAGTTCATCAAGACGATTTAGCTCCGAAGAAGCCAGGTTGCGAAAACGACTTCGTTTTGGTACTCTTCTTACTCCCAATTCAGCCGCTTTCTCTTTGACTAATTTCGAAGATTCCCTAACCAATTTTGATAATTTCCCTCTTTTCTGGGAGATTGGTTTAGTAACTTCTTGAGCTTCAACTCTCAGTCGTAGTTGATCTAAGTTATAGATTCCGCGATTCTGGGTTTTACTTCACTTTTGTTTTTCATTTCTCTTCCTTAGCAATGAAGTTACTTGTGGGTTGTGGAGTGACCCCGTTGGATCCTAAGAACTAATTGAAGTTGTGAACTTTTGTACCTTTTTCCTCTGATGAATAAGTCTCTTGTTTGTTCAAACATCTCTGCAATCGATGACTTTTTGTTTCTTTTATGAAGTGACAAGTGGAGTAAGATCTGGTGCAAAGTTTATGTTTTTTTTTTAATGATATGCCACCTGCTTCTTCCCTTAGGTTAAAGTTCAAACGTGGATTGATGGTACTGAAGATGCTGAGTTTGTTGGCGTTGGTGCTAGATTTGGGAGGCGGATTGTCTCCAAGGAGAAGAACGCTAACCAGACTCATGTTGTTTTTGCTAATCCTCGTGATTGTTGTTCACCTCTCAGGACCAAGGTACAAAGTTGTGCTTGGAATCAATGCTTTCAAACTAATACGTAAACTTGCCGGTTTTCAATCTTTGTTAGCTTATTGGAGATGTTGTTATTGTGGACCGTGGCAACTGTCGGTTTACAGCTAAGGCTAATAATGCCGAAGCTGCTGGTGCCTCTGCTCTATTAATCATTAATAACCAGAAAGGTATGTTGATCTTTTTTTGTTCTTGTTTAAGTTTTCTTATTGCTTTGATCTTTATCTTATTGTAGCAATCACTTATACTGAGTATCTGTTTTTTGGGGTTGTTTGTTTGATAGAACTTTACAAAATGGTTTGTGAACCGGATGAAACGGATTTAGACATTCAGATTCCTGCCGTCATGCTCCCACAAGACGCTGGTGCAACCTTGGAAAAAATGCTTATCAACAGTTCTAAAGGTACGCCATCTTAGATACGATTATCTGTTTAGCTTCTTTTTTTTTAATCACGATATGCTTCAGAACCATTCGTTTAATATGAATCATTCAACTCGCGGATCTTTCCTACTTTTTATAGTGTCGGTGCAGCTTTACTCCCCAAGACGACCAGCTGTTGATGTAGCCGAAGTCTTTTTGTGGTTAATGGCTATCGGTACCATTTTGTGTGCTTCTTATTGGTCCGCATGGAGTGCCCGAGAAGCAGCTATTGAACATGATAAGCTACTCAAGGTTTGTACTTATTTTGGGAATACTAGTGTTAGGCTAGGAACACTTAGTTGAATAGATAAGGATAACGTAAGCTGACAATAATTAAGTCCCTTCCCCTTCTTATGAAATTCTAATGATGAAAGGGACAAAGTAGTTGGTAACGAGGAAGAAAAGGCATTTATAACACACTGAACAACACTTTGCCATTTCTTTACCATTTTACTTTCCTATTTTCGGAAATGCTGTGTCAACATAAAAATCCAAGAAAATGGATAGGCAACAGATGGCTTTTCTAATGAACTGGGCCCCTCCTTGTGGCATTTGTCTACTTTTGAGAAAACATTCACATGGCGTTGTTTATGGTTTTATTGTCAGTGTTGTTGCTCTTACGTAATGATGTTTACTTCTAATCATTTTTTTTTTGTTTGTTGCAAAAATGTAGGATGCTATAGACGAAATCCCTAGCACAAATGATGGGGGTAGTGGTGTCGTGGAGATCAATACTCTTTCAGCTATTTGTTTCGTATTTCTTGCTTCGGGCTTCCTGGTTGTTCTTTACAAGCTTATGTCTTATTGGTTTGTGGAGCTTCTTGTGGTTGTTTTCTGCATTGGTGGTGTTGAGGTACCAACTTATTTTTTACTTCTGTTCTTTTATCTGCATTTTCTCAGTATGAGTCTGTTCCGACATACGATCCTACTTAAATTGAATTGACAAACCGGTTTGAAGTCTTATATGGGTGTGTGTACCTTTTCTATCTTCAGGGTTTGCAAACTTGCCTTGTCGCTTTGCTATCAAGGTAAAAGCATGTTTCCTTTCAACACCTATGCTGTCGAATGCACTTCTTGGAGAATGTCATGGACTGTGTTCTTTCTTCTGTTTGCAGATGGTTCCAACGTGCAGGAGATTCTTACATAAAAGTTCCTTTCCTTGGACCTATCTCTTATCTGACTCTTGCAGTTTCTCCTTTCTGCATTGTCTTTGCTGTTTTATGGGCTGTTTACCGAGAGCGTTCCTTAGCTTGGATTGGCCAAGATGTTCTTGTAAGGATTGCAGCCCCATACGATTTCATTTTCAACTACAATCCAATTCTGTCAGATGTGATTTGACGTTGTTGTTCTATTGACTAGGGGATCGCATTGATCATCACAGTATTACAGATTGTTCATGTCCCAAATCTTAAGGTATATCTCATCTCAATCTTTCCATCTTAGGTATGTGAAGATTCTAATAATGCCACATATCGTTTGGAACAGGTAGGGACAGTTCTACTCAGCTGTGCCTTCTTGTACGACATCTTCTGGGTGTTTGTCTCCAAGAAGTTGTTCCACGAAAGCGTAATGATTGTCGTAAGTAACCAACTAATCAGCTAACCATCATTTCCATAGAGTACCCCCATTAATGCTTAAACTCAAATTCTCGTTTTGAAATCTTCATTTCACCTCATAGGTTTAAAAAATGTAATGTTGCTTGGTTCTTCATTGCAGGTAGCACGTGGGGATAAAAGCGGAGAAGATGGTATCCCTATGCTCCTGAAGATTCCACGCATGTTTGATCCATGGGGAGGCTACAGCATTATTGGATTCGGTGATATTCTTTTGCCCGGTTTGCTAATCGCATTTGCTCTCAGGTCCAAAAGCTTTTCACTCTCTCTATCTTATAAATCATCACAGAGTTTCCTTTCATCGGGTTCCAAGCTTTCCTAATAATTTGATCTTGCAGATATGACTGGTTAGCTAACAAGACTCTTCGAACCGGCTATTTTATATGGGCAATGGTTGCGTACGGATTAGGTAAAAATCACACACACATCCGCATAATCTCACTGGTCTCTTATCTCGTTTTCTTGACTATCATTTGACCATTTGAAAACCGCAGGTCTTTTGATTACTTACGTGGCTCTAAATTTAATGGATGGGCATGGCCAACCAGCATTGCTCTACATTGTCCCTTTTACTCTCGGTAAGCTGGGAGGAAATCTCTCTCTCTCTCTTATTCCCTCTCCATAACGTGCATCGAATGAGTATTGAGAGAAATCTCGTGATGAAAATATAGGAACAATGTTAACACTAGCTCGAAAACGAGACGATCTTTGGATTCTATGGACGAAAGGAGAGCCAGAAAGGGCATGTCCTCACCACGTTAGGCTTGAACAGTGCTCTGAGTAATGAGACGACCTCACGAATTAATGGATACAAGAGATATATATCAAAAAGCCTTTCGGGTTTGTAACCAATGTAACTTAAGCTGTAAGATTATTATCCTCTCCAGTCCTCTTTAATTGATGTTTGCTTATGTTACTTACATCGTCATCATTGAAGAAGAATCCACGATCGTTCTGTGTCTATATGGTTTGTTTCTTTTGTAAGAGAAGAGTGTTGTATATACACGTAGTACAAACATGTTAAAGCTATCAATATCAATATATCATCATTGTGTTGGACAATTTTGTGATCTAAGTAATCATTATCTTGCCGACTTGATTTTTCATTTTCCCCTTTCGTCTAAAATGTAAAGAATTTGAAAGAGAGTGCACTTATAATCTAAATTGGGATTTTCTTGCAACAAAAAGTAGGTTACATCAAATGAGTTTAAAGTTGCTTGCCCTCTCTTTCGTCTCCTTCTCATCATCAGAAACAAACCAGACCATATAAAAGAAAGAGAGGGAAATAGACGAATTAGATGAAAGATTTAATTTCTGTTCTATAGACAAAATCAATTTTTTTGGTTGTTGATCTCTCTCCTCTCCTCTCACTTCCATCTATCCTCAAGAGAACAATAAAGACGAGATAAAGAGCTCTTCAGATTTTCCAACAAAACAAAAAAAAACGAATCCTCATTTCTTGATATTATCCAATGGTTCAAGGTTGTCCTCACGGCTCATTCACCCTAATCTTAGAGATTCTAACCCTTCCGGCTGTGTTGTGATTCCGAAGTCAGGGAGGAATCTCTGCCAGCTATATGTTTGTTTGGTTAGGGTCCTCTGTTTGTCGAGCCGGGAGGAGTTGAAAAACCGGGTCTCAGATTAAGGGACTTCAGTTTAAGATGCTCGCTTAATAGCTGCTGTGAAACATGATCAGACAGGACTGGTTGGTTATCCTTGTTCCAATTATAGCCTGGTTGGATTGAACCGTTGTTGTCCCAAAATACATGAGGCGGCGTCCTTGGACTACTCCGAGGCTGTCTAGGCTCCTGAAAGTAACTGTTGGTGTAGAAGTTTCCTGCACTTCCCGGGCTTCTGCTTGATCCTATCCCTTCTTGCAACAAGTTGATTGTAGTTTGTCTTTGGTGATGGAAAGGGATGGCTCCACCACCCGCGGTTAAAGGTGTTGATGAACCGGAGAGAACGTGGGGACTAGATATCGGGGATGGAGATCTTCTTCCGCTAATGTGCGGCGAATGCGAGTGAAAGATTGGACTACCAACTGGTGATATCGGGCAGGACATGTTCCTAGGAGACTGGGATGTACTGTGATCAAAAGAAGGAAGTTTAAGCCACACAGATGTTTAGATGCTTAGAAATGGAATTGGCTAATAAGGTATACCTGAATCCCAAGCCAGGTTTTAATACTTTCTGCTGGTAATTGCTTGTATCTTCCGAGTCTAATGGGAGGCTTCTTGCGTGTCCAATGTCCTAAAAAACAGACAGATTTGTGAGGCAACCAGAAGTACAGAGATTTTAGAATTGAGGAAAAGACTCGAGATTCTATACCAGTGATCTCATGGTGCTTGAAGCAACTACATTCATAGATTCTGCAGACTCTGCACTCACAAGAGGCCTTTCCAACGGCATCACGTTTCTAACAAAAGCGTGCTCTAAAAGCTGAGCAGCTGTTGGACGATTTGCTGGGTTTCTTTGTAGGCACTTTCTCACAAAATCCTTCCCTTCTTCGGATAAATGATTAGGGATATCCGGAAGGTCCTTGCTGTTTCCAATCTTGAACATTGCAGGAACCTGTAAAGAAACTCATACGCATGAGAACGGAAAAGAAAATATTCACTTTGCTAAATCTCCTGTTTTTAAGTACTTGTAATTCACTAACCCCTTCATACTGGCTCCATGGAGGTTTCGTTGTAGCCATTTCTAAAACTGTACATCCCAGACTCCATATGTCGACCGCAAGGTTACTGCCACTTGAGTTCTGTATCACCTGATATCCATAACGCAAGGTATAAAGCATCAGCATATAGCCTATCAATATGCAACCGACATTTGTAGAAGCATATTTACCTCAGGTGCCATCCAATACGGGCTTCCCTTGAATGATAACGGACCAGATTGAGCAGTTATCTGCATTTTGTTCATGAATTTGTATTAGAATTATGCAAACAACGGCACAAAATTGAAGAGAACATATCCATACATGTTTTGCCATCCCAAAATCAGCCACTTTTACTCGTCCATGAGGATCCACCAATATATTTGCTCCTTTAATGTCCCTGAACAAAGTCAAAACTCAAAAGCCATATTCACTTAATTCTCCATTGAAGGAAACCGGTGAATCAGGAGAATGGATAGAAGGCTCACCTATGAACAGTGTTCTTGGCGTGCAAGTACGCGAGCCCTGATAAAATTTGTTGTGTATAGTTACGGATTGCATTCTCACCGAACTGTCCATACTCCTGAAGAAGCTTATAGATAGAACCACCAGAGACATACTCCAGATATATATACAACTTGTCGTCTACCTGTGTGGGGGCAAGGATGTAAGAGAAGCATAGTCATTTCCACGAAGTAGTTCAGCTGAAACAGCTAATAATATCGATATCAGAGAACAGAAAGATCCACAAAATATCTCTAAGACTTACGGTTTCAGAGCCATAATACTGCACTATATTAGGGTGTCTTAAACGGCTTAAAACAGCAATCTCCTGTGAGAGACAATTATTGAAAAGTAAACTTACATGTTAGAAACTTAAAGAGACTTATTCACTCAAAAGAGCAGTTTGATGATTTGTAACTCACCTGGCCTAATTGTTGGGCACTCTCCCTTGACTTGGCATCATCTGAGCAAAGAGTAACCTCTTTCATTGCACACATCTCACCACTTTCACTGAGAAAGAAAACATAGCTAATCAAAACCAGGAGTGACATAGAAATAACACATGCAAGGTCTTTCCAATTAGAAATTACAAACCTGTTGAAACCAAGATATACATGTCCGAAACTGCCCATCCCCAGCAATCTCCCTTTTTTCCACCGCGATCCAGGGCTTACTGTAGCCTCTGCCCTTGCTGGACTACGAGGGACAGACGGCGACGTAGCTGCCGAATATGTCGGAGACAACGGAAAGGTATTTGATATTAATAACGGCGGGAGAGGCAGACGGTGGCTTTGCTGTTTGTTATCATCAAGCCGTCTTGTAGGAGAGCCAGTGGTTGATCCTCCAGCTCGAGGATGAAGAGGCGTAACGGCGCCACTCTGTATTCTAGAGCTAGGACCAGGACTCGTCATTCTTGGGCTAGGCACAGGGGAACATTCAGGGCTACACCTGCTCTGAGGCCAAAACAGCTGAGTAGACATATCTCCACCAATGGAATTGTTACCCGAGTTGTAACCAGAACCTGGGCTCGAGCACTGTCCAGATCCAAGCAAGGAAACATCTGGATATGGTTTGCCAATCAACAACCCATGGTTTGAGACCTGATCTGGGACAAATGATCTCATTGGACTCCTGGAAGGACTAGACAACAAGCTGTCTGGAGCACTGCAGAGCACTAGGTCCCGTTTTGGGATTTGTAAATTCTTCACACGTGTCCCTAGAGGTCTCCGGTTTTTGTTGGACAGATTTGGAACAGGCTTGAACATCTCAGCTGAGTTTTTGTTACTATGCATTGGCTGATCCCTATACATATAGAATAGGATAGCAACATGTTAATATATACCGAGCCAGAGAGTGAGATAGAGAGAGAGAGGGCGAACTCACCTGGAAGAAATGTTTAGTGCTGTTCTGTTCCCATTTTCACAATCAGAAGCCAACGGACTAAGAATAGAATCAGATGGATTGTCCCCCACAGAACTTCCACTAGACACAGAAGCAGTGGTAAAATCAGCCTCAGCACCGCTGCTATCAGGCACATTCGAAGCACCACCATGGGGCTTTGGAAGTGGCAAACTTGCATTGGAACCTGGTCTCTGCGAACCAGAATCAATGCGAGTTACAGCAGTACGGAGAGCGGGACGAGGAAGAGGTACAGCAGGAGATCTTGCTGCGAAGCTCTGACAGCGTGAAACCCGAGTAGAAGGAGATGGAGACCTTGATGGTAGTCTAGATATAGCTCCTCTTTGTGACACAATCTCATCACGTCGTCTACGTGACTTTCTTGAGCGACAACTAGACTTATCCTCAGACCCAAAACCAAGTTTCCGGTTAAAGGCATCGATGATACTCTCCTTGCTAGATTTCTTCTTTTCATCTTTAGATGAATGTTTACTCCACCAAGGCATGATCTTTCCAGCAAACTATATATAACTCCTTTTTTTAAAAGATGTTGTTCAGTTCCACACTAGAAAGAAACTATCCTTTTGACCACTTCAGAGATCATACTCGGTTGACCCAACAGAGGTCAACAATTGAATAGAAGTCCCAATTTAAACGCCATTTTTATAATCCCACTGGCGTCTGACCAATTCAGAGAAGCAGCTGAAAGATCTGATTACAAAAAATAAAACACAAAGTTAGGGTTTCCCAAAGCAACATTTTGATACTAGCAAACAAAACATATGATTCTGAGAGATGATATCTATGAGAATCTCATCGTACAGCTACGCGTTACTGAGCTAGCTTTGAAAAATGAATGTGATCATCTTCTGCCTTAGCTAGTCTGAGATCCATTGCCAACAGTAAACTTAAAGTTTGAACCTTTTCAACAGATCTACACAGACAAGTTCCATTAAAGGAAACCCAGAAACAGCAGATGATAAACCCATAAAGGGAACCATTCAATCTCAATTGCTCAAATCCACGCACAGACAAAAAAAAACACAAATCAAAAGTTTAAAACTTTCAGGGTGAAATTGATCATGGAAGGTGCTTAATCGAGACCTATTTCTTACCAAATTACCAGATTTTCAGCAGCTTGAATCGAAATAAGCTGAGCCTCGGAGGAGCAATCGAGAATCCAGGAAGGTGTCAGATCCCTAAATTGATGCTGACAAGTGAATAGCTTCCACTTGCAGTGATAGACTCTCTCTCTTTCAGAAGTGAGGTGTAGAGAGAGAGAGAGAGAGAGAGAGAGAGAGAGAGAGAGAGAATAAGAAGTGTAGAGAGAGAGCGCGTTCGAAGAAAGCATTCACTCTCAGATTTCTTCCTTGTTGCTGCGTTAATCTATTTAGTAACTGATATAATTGATACTTACTCATTATTGGGATTTATTTGTGTTTAATGATTATTATTTTATCTTTTAAAGCTTTTTTTTTTATTTATGGAAAAAAGACAACGTGAAAGGAAAACATACTGAAATGACAAAGCTCTGATTGTATTCTGCTTTTACAGATTTTTTTTATATTTTTCATATTTGATGGGCACAAATATTATCAAAATATCATTTACTTTTGAAAGTTAAATTGTATGATCGATAAAAGATATTTTGTAGGTGTTTATTCTTTTACAACTGTTTTTATAAATATTTTTATATCTTCTATCGATTAGGTTGATGGATACGAATATTTTGTGTTCTTAGTTGTCTCTTAGTATTTTTATTAATCAATGCTAAGTTTGCTTAATTGATAGTTTTTTGGTAATTATCGACAAATGTGGGAAGAAATATCACATTACTCCCAAATTATTGGATGCCGTATAGAAACTACCATACTTGATAGATTCAGATATAAAACAAATATCATCTTTTACTTCATGTGCATGATTGATCAATTAAAAAACAAATCTGAGAGAAAATTGATTTTTCTCATGTTAAATAGATACAAAGACTTTGCCAAAAATAGATAATAATAATAAGATTAGAATGCACAACATTACGACTAAATATCTAAAATTATAAGAAAAAAATGTTACTAACCAAAAATATAAGAAAACAAACACAAACACCAAAATAAAAAACATATTTTATTTATTTACATTATGGTAATCAACATCTCTGCTGATAAATTATTCGTCTGTTAAAACATTTTTTAGAATCCTTTATTTATTATTCGAGGAGCATTGTATATAATTAATCTTTCATTCATGTGTTTATTACATGTGTGCCATTTCCTACGTGTTAGCACCACAAGCTCTTTCACCTCATATATTTAAAAATCCTTTCTTAACTAGACTAATTACAAAATTTGCCATTGAACATTACATTAAAAATTGGGTATATACTATAAGCTTATTGACTAACAAAAAAAAAAAACTCGCGCCCTGCTTGCTACGGTTCAATTACAAACTGTTGGATCTTTAAATACGCAGAGATTTTATTGCCATAACCTGAGATTCTTCATAATGATCGATTTCGTTATATAGTCTGACTTAAATATTAATGCCTTTAGTTTAGCAAAAAAAAAAAATATTAATGCCTTTCTATATAGTTAGACTGCATAAAATCCATTATCTACGTATGTATCTACATATCTACTTATATATATGTTGCTGCAACTCTTCTCCATATTAGATAAAGATACCAATCACAATCGCAATGTTCAAGAATTACTACATAATGGCAAAATGTAATAGATATATACATACACTTTTTTTTAAATGACATAAAACGATCCAATATATTATATTTTTAAGAGCTAATAATAGTTTCAAATCTCCTCCATTGCATGTTAACCATGTTTACCGTTTCCATAATTATCAATGCAATTGTAGTCGACGATCATTTTATGATAGTTTAGATTCAAGGCAACACAATTTAATACATTACCATTTCAATTTTTCCCATAATATATGATTCAAATTTGAATTGTTCAATCACATGATCAAATAAATTAGTGTCAATGGCAATGTTAGCGTGATAATGGAAACAAAATTGACGTGAAGAGAGGAGTTTCCTATATAAGGGATTTAACGGATATTGCATCGTTGTTATTTGAATACGGTTTCATCACGTCAAAGTTATTACGAATACATGATTGTCTATCGTTGATTTATACATATTTTTTGCAACGGAGGATATATTTACATTAAATTTGCGTGACCAGATCATATATTGCTTTAAAAAAATATATATAACAGATTTATGAAGTGAACAATATTTAATTCAATACTCTTTTTCAAAATATTGTGACAGATATTCGTTGAAGAGATCGTTTGATTTTGTGACAGACTAAGTGCAACCGTTTTACATCAGATTCGAAAAAATAATTCTTAAACATGTAATATATTGCTTTAAAAATATTTATAATAAAGCTATGAAGTGAAAAATATTAAACTAAGAATTCTTTAAAATCAATTTTTTTAAATATTTTAATACTTCGAAGATCATGATCAAATTATGCATAAATCTATGCAATATTTCGACCAATCATAAAACTATGCAAAATTTGAAAAACATATATGTTTAAAATTATTAATCTTAGTTAGAAAAACTATTAAAATCGAAGGTAATTTAGGAAAATACATTAAATTTCCGTAAACAATTCATAATATTTGATTATGTCTTTTTTCCGATGATTAATTATCATTTCCGTAAATAATGCATAATTGATACAATCAAATTATTAGTTATCAAAATCATTGGAAGAAAATCAAGGATTTGACCAGTTTAGATTTTACAAACGTATCAATCAGATCTTAAATTTTGGAGTCAAGTGTGAAATCAATTCATAATTGATTGTCTTCCGATGATTTTGAAAATCAAGTCAATATTGTTCCCTTGGCCTACAAACAGTTTAATGCTTAGATTGACAAGGTTTACTTTCTCGGATTTCCTTATTTTACACGTCCCAAATTTAAGCTATTTCTATATGGTTTAAATTAATTCCTTATTTATGGTATAAATATTTGTAATTTATAAGCTATAGGAAATGTGAATATTTGGTCATATACTACAAACATATTAATGCCATCGGCTAACTTTATTTCCTCAGATTTCCTTATTTTACAAATTAAATTTATTTGGGATTATCTAAGAATATGGATACTGAATATTCTCTTTCGCCATAATGCAAACCTTGCTGTACAATACTATTTATCAAGTTTATAATCAATTCATAATCTTCACTAAATGAATTTTTAAAACCATCAAGTAATTTACTTCAATTATAGTAGTTGAGAAAATTTTGCCTAATTTGAGAGCTGCGTTTTTTAAAACAACATGTGAAAAAACCAGTTTTAAAGTAAATTGTACAGCAAATATGGAAATATTAATTAGTAAATATTTGCTACTATAATTTTGGCTATTTGTTTTCATCATTAAAACTCTATATAAATACGCAGTGTCTGCAACACAACTCCTCACCACATCACTCTTTCTGAATCATCATTAACAAAACCAGAAGTACACCAATGGCGGACTTTATAGAATTGTAAACGAAGAGTTTTGAAGATACTTTTCACAGCAGTCGTAGTTTTCTTAGTGTTTTTATTTATTTTGTTTCCTTATTATATATGATATGCTTTCACATTTTATTTTATTTTATCGCTATGTTTCGTTTTATCTTATATTCATATTTTATTTCTGAAAGCAATAGTTATATTGTGTGGGAACCGAAATTCGCATTGTCGATTTCTGTTTAAATTAGGAAAGTTAGGAAAACCCTAATTTCTCAGAGGTCCCGAATATCTGTTAAACCACACGCCAAGCAATCAGAACA